>NC_054398.1:5447878-5665378 GCF_017976425.1 Toxotes jaculatrix | reverse complement strand
AATCGAGGTGCTGGGTTCCCGCAGATAAGAAATAAAACAGAACAAATACTATATGATCTGTAATTATGTGGTTCTGACCAAAACCAGGTTCTGTTGTGTTTGAGAACAAGGTGTATTTGTGGGGTATAAAGGTGTGATTTTGTTTGTCTGAACCTACCAGTTTATATTGTAGTCTTGTCTGTTTGTTTCGTCTTTCCTTTTTCTCTTCTATTCTCCTCTCTCCCTCTTTCTGTTCTCTCTTCAGACTATGTATAAAGCAAGGAGGCCTTGCTGTCTGTACTGTGGGAGGCAGTTGTGTTTCTGTTCTCTTCTGTTCTATTATTGGGTGGGGGGGCAAGTGGAAAGCACTATGCTCACGTAGCCCATTATTTCTCTCATCATGTGTTCTCACTTTTTCTCTCTATCTCTCCCTCTCCCTCTCTCCCCCCAGAACCACACACTGAGTCAGCACGCGCAGTGAGACCGAGGCCCGGCAGGATCTCTCGGCTCAGCCGGGGCCCCCGACCCAGAGCCGGCAGGGGACCCCCATCTCCACATCACAGCCAATCAAAGTGTCATTTGCTACTCACATGTAAAACTCTAACGATCGCGCCACTGGGCGCGGCTATTAGGAGCAGCGGGGGAAAGGAATATTAATGGGATATGCTATTAAATAAAGAAAGGAAAAAGTGGGTGAGAGAAACGGTTAGAGCTAGATGAAGGAAAGAGAAGAGTGAAAAAAGGTATTGTACGTGCAGTATTTTTTATTGTCCCTGCCAAACTCACCCCACCACCCCACCCCACCCCACCAGCTTCTTCCTCCTCCCCTTCTCTTTTCCCCTCCTCTCACCCATCACTCCCCAGGTCATGCATTTTATTTTTTTTAACAAATAGAAAAGAAAAAAAGCAAGAATACACCCTTTGTTTTGAGATTTTTTTAAATAGATTGTAGGAAAAAGCTTCACTTTCCTGTCCCCTCAGTTGCTTATTGTATTCAACTTCATAGGTGCCAATTTCTTTTTTTTATTTTGTTTTTCTTTCTGCCATATGCGCTTATTTTCTTTATTTTCATTTTTGTACCTTTCATTTCTCGCCGTAAGTAGGTACTTGTGCTGTGTTGTGATTGTTTGTTTGCCAGTCGTAATATTCCTAAGTTTTTTCCCCCCAGAACTCTCCTTTTTATGATTATTGTTATATATTTTTTTCCTTTTTGTAATTACTATGAAAAAAGACATCAAACAAAATAAAGTGCAGAAAACCATACAGATGTTTCTTTTTTTTTTTTTGGATTGGGTTTTCCAGTCTCTATGGGGCCTATAATGGTTATTGTAAAAAATGAGTATCATCGATTTCAGTGCGTCTGGTCAATGACTGCTTTTTAAATGTGAATTAACCAGATTGCAATAATCTAGTACAGACAAAAAGATAAAACAAATAAATAAATGACAAATAAACACCTTCTGTCTGATGTGCATTTATTCAAAAGAAATGCATTTGTGAGCTTGCATGAATATTTACTGATGCGTTATCAGTCCCTAATATTGTTATTATTGAAGTGCAATACTCTCCTAGTATGATGGACATTATACTGAGAGTGCAAGTTTATTAACATAGAATGAAGATAATTCAAAGTGCTTTACATTGTGCATCAAAAACATTAGAGGAACGATTTTCTAACTAGGTGGTTCCCAGCCAGTGATCAGGACTCACACAGAGTCACACAGTAAGATGAAGGGAAAGGAGCCTTATACCCCCCCCCCCCCCCCCCACCCCCCACACACACACACACCCCAGCACATGCACAATACGCACACACCCCCTTCTGCTCACAGCCTATAAACAGAACTGCAACCTCATGACACCTACAGTACCACCTAATCTGAAGACAACATGACTGAATGTGTGAGTGCAGAGTCTATCATCGAGCTGACATCTTTGTTCACTCCTGTTTTTCACGCTGCACATTCCAGCACAGTGGAGGTCTTCATATCCGCTCTGGTTAGATTCAATGTTGATGTCACTGCAGTATAAAGCTTTCTGTATATCCACTGTATTTCATTAAATTATTTCATTAAGTGCCTGTGAGCAATGCGTCCCAACAAACGCACATTGTGAAAACCAATCTGGAATCTATTTTAACATTTTATTTTATATCACACTGAAAGACCAAAACTTCCATCCTAATCCTAGAGACTGATTTTGCCAAATGTGATGTGTCGCATTAGATCACAGTAACAGGCTTGTTGCAGATTTTTGCAGATTTGACACATCTAATGTACTTCCCATAACTTGACAATGAATGAACCTCATTCAGACTTACAGTATATTAAATAAGATGGATGTAAGTTAAAGGAATGTAAGCAGTAGTCTATAGCATCCCATTGAAGATGTATCTCCAGCCACCTGACGACTATAATACCTAATGCAGAGGTCTTCAACAGGGGGTCCGCGGAGGTACTGCAGAGGGCGTCGTTAAATTTTTGGTTGATTAGACAATTTTTTAATTATTTTTTTCCCCACAAATTTAAATGTCTTTAAAAACATGTTAACATGAATTGAACATATTAGCTCCATCTCTCCATCAGTTTTGGGGTCCTTGGCCTGAAAAACATTGAAGACCCCTGAACTAATGGATCAACTAATGGATCAATTCAATGAACATAATTCGTTATGTTTATTGAAAGTCTGAAAAAAAAAATCCAAAAATAAAACGGGTCAGGAAGTTACGCACCTCAGGATCTATTTCAGCACTGGAACTGCAACAGGACTCTCTCAAACAGGGCTGCTGTTTCATTTTAGAGCTATGTTAAACTGTGTTGCCATAATCACTGAGTATAAATTAAATTTAATTTTAAAAGGCATATGATCATTGCCATTTTAGGAACTGTCTTTCTTTTAAATTGTGTGCTCCACTGGCTGTAATTTTCAGGACTCAATAGGAAACTGACAGACTTGTCTGAATGTATATTTTTTGCAGTGTGCGACCTTCTGTTTCAGCAGTATCCATGTGTCTGGGCAGCTGAGTTTTTTAGCAGCCCACTGAGACCCCCCTTGCCAGAAGGCTGATAGGTGGGTACCCATTTCCCGAAACCAGCCATCTGAACAACCACGACATTACAAGAGGGAACTGTTAAAGGCATACCATAACCAAAACACACAACCTGTCTGTGTGTCGCTTGTGCGTTGGTGGAACAGTAAAACGTTTCCTCTGCTGACTCACATAAAGTATGTTTTATGTATAAGTCAACTTCATCATGTTTCAAGGTTTTCCTCTGAGAATACTCCATGTGCCAAACAATTTGCATGGCTGACCCTTCAAGCATACGGCCTTTAAGGTCAAATAACACAGTAATGTTGGTTACAAAATAGAATTGGTTCATTTGTGTTGCAGCTTTTGCATTTGTGTTGTGGCTTTTGCGTTTGTCTGGCAACTTTTGCATTTGCGTGGCCTTTCTCGGCCACCGTACGTTTCATCCTAACAAGCAAAATGCAGACGGTCCCTACAGCTGACGTGACAGTTGAGCTGGACGCAGAAATAAAGTTTTTTTTTAGTAAAATCCGTGCAGTAAGAGCTATTCGTACAAAAAGTCCCCTCAGTCTGTATGTAAAGACATGCCTAAGTTATTCTTCTATGTTATAAAGTGTGACACGGTTAAAACCCTGTAAAATAGGTCTGTGTGTCAGCGCAGCTCCGTCCGTGTATTTCCGGGTGGTACGAGGCTGCTCCGGTACATCGCAGCTAGCATCAGCTGGTTCAGCCTCCCTCCTCCATTCAACCTCAGCGTCCGCCACCGGAGACCTGCACTCAAACAACCAGTTTTTGACCGAGACAGATCTATAATTGATGTCTCATAGCTGAAAGCCAAAGCGGGGGGGCAGCAGGGCGGGCAGCGGGCAGGAGTTATGGCGGCGTCTCTTCTCTCCGAGACCGACATCAGGCACCGGTCCATGGCGGAGGAGGATCCGAACGGGAATGAGCACGGGGCGGCTGCACGCAGCGCGGCGCCTCGCTGGGGACCGCAGCACGCCGGGGCTCGACAGCTGGCGAGACTCTACTCTCCCGGTGAGGATGTATTCATTTTCGTTGTCAGCGGTGTTGCTGCTGTCACCTGGTTTGTCAGTAACGGGGCTAAGAATGAGACATGGCATCAGCAGAGGCCTAAAAGCCACAGTGCGACATCAGTGGATGATGGTAACTAGGATGGTGAGGATGATGATGAAGATAGAGATAGAGATAGATACAGACACTACTGTTTGCAAACTGCTAACACTGTGGCTAAGTTAGCAATGATAAGCCATTCATGGCTACTTACTGCAAACCCTGTGTGGCCCTATGGCTGTAATAGAGCAGGATACAACCTGCTATTTAACCTGCTGTGAGTTACTGCATTAAAGTGTGTAAAGGCCTGGTGTCTACAGCCAAGAGGACATCAGGCTCTGTCTGCAGCTGTCTGCAGAGCCTGTTCCTAATATCTGCAAGACACTGTTCACACTAAGCAACAGTAAGCAAAACACAGAGTTTTAAAACACCAGTCTAACTCTGTTATTGTTGCTGGAAGGGGATAAACCTTGAACTCAAAGTGGGTAACTTGTACCAAGGCCTCTGTAAAGTTGGAGCTTCTCCTCAGGTATTTACAATATAAAGCAAAACTGAGTGCACCCCTGTGCAAAGTATAACCCCAGTGGAGTACACCTGTGATTTCCAGCAAAGACTAATTTCATGGCCGGGGATGTGTCTATTGCAACATGACTCCACAGGGTGAGGAACTTCCTGAACCAGAAACCAGATTGTGGTTTCTACACAAATATAGGAAGAGGGTACAAGGGCATCTGTACGTTTCTAATCATACGCTGGCACACAGCTGCTGCAGTGGTTAGCAGGTGTAGGAAAAGCCATACTAAAAATAGTCTCAGAGTCCGTCCTTGGAAATCCGCACTTACAGACTCGTATCTCGGGGCCCCCTCGTGGCCGACAGGTCAGGGTGCTGACTGTGTGCTGTACTGATGGCTATCTAATAAAGGCATGACATGGCCAAAAGATATTGATTACACGGATATCTCTGTACACTGTAAAGATTTGGGGAGGTTTTGCTAAATTGCTAAGTTATCCAGGTAACCAAGGCCTGTTCTGACCTTTTTACAGTTGTATTGCTGTGAGCAGACAGTTAATGGCAACAGGAAACATTAAAAAAAAATGTAGATGCAGTTGTTGCACAGTGGTGGTCCATGTATATTTATATCAATATGTGATGTGGGTGAAAGCAGGTCACAGTTCTTTGTTTTTGTTTTTTCTGGTATGGTGACCCATTATGTTAATGGGGCACTCCACTGACTTCACACATACAAATCAATTTACTTGTCGTTTACTTGTAAAGTTATCTCTACCTGCGAAAGCTGTTGTCTAGTATAAACTGTTCTGAGGGGAGCTTTTCGCTCCATTTACACCCGGCATTAAAGTTCATCTCATACTGGAGCCATTGCATTATAAATGACTCGGCTGTGATGTGCGCTGCCACGTTATTTGGCAAGTTTTTGTCAGACCAAGTTGAAAGCAGACACTTGCTTTTGTCTTCACTCGATCCATGATTGTCTTTAGTATCGACCATAGTTGAAGACCGAGGAGAGGACTGTTTTGTGTGTTTGCTGGTTACGGGCTGCTAGCTGCCTAGCTTAGCTGCCCAGCTGCTACCTTGCTAGTTGGGAACAGTCACTCACGATTTCTTATTTCAGCTCAACCCTGATGATGTCATCGGGGTTATCTTGGCTTGGGCCTTGTGGGGTTGGATTTTCCAGCCATGGAGGTTCAAACTAAAGGTGCATTATGGGACATGTAATGTTCAGTTGTTTTGGAGCTTGTATTTTTATATATTTTGTTATTTGCTGCATCAATTTTGATATTTTTAAAAAATATATATCTCTCAATTGATGAATTAAAATGCCCCTAGCATGAAAAACCTTGAAATCAGATACCTCAGGCTTAGAGGTCCTTACTCCCGTTGATGGATTTTTTTTCTAAATGCTGGTGAAGTAGTTGCCTTCAGCCTGGATCCGCATTTTGTCCTCGAACAAAATCAATGTCTGTGACACAGTCTACAGCAGTAATCCTCTTCAGTCTTTGGGGTCTGAAGTATTACTGGTTTTCTTTTTTGCCGCTAGTTTAAATTCACATGGTGTCTCAGTCTAAATGAGTCTCTGATTAGGCGTCTAGAGTGAAAACTGTAGATAAAAAAAATAAAAAGCAGCAGTCTGGACCCTGGGGACTAAATTTCAGGACGACTGGTGCACAGGCCACAGATACTTTTATAAATTGACAGTGGTTGTTATTGTAGGCAGAATTGCCTGCCTCCACCACAACAAAGTGTTGTTTCTGTGTCACGACCCTGAGGCCACATGCAGTTGCTTGTGTTGTGGTCTTGTTTAACATTTCCCATCAGCTACACCACTCCTGCTGCTCTCTTTTGTGTTTGTTTTAGTTATTATCTTTTTATCCCAAACCTACAGTATAAGCTTTCATCAGGCTCCTTCACCTGCTCGATAATCAAAAACCCTCATGTGTATTAACCACTCCTTGCTGTGTGAATTTGGTCATGGTTTTCACAGGATTTTAAATGTATAATCTGCTCTTGTATTCCCACATGACACATCACGCTTTGCTGTCATTTGACATCGCAGCTTACCTCTGATATTTACTGGCTTTCCTCAGGTTTTAATCAAATACGGGCTTGAAAAGTTTAAAAAAGGGGTGAAACAGTTGTAAGCATCAGGAAAAATGAAGCCATTTTATCACTGCTGATATGTTGGTTTTGGTGGAGGTGATGGAAGGCACATTGTGCCTCAGACCTTAGCAAAGAAAACCTGTCTTACCAGTTGTGCATCAAGCTGGACTGTGCCACATTTTGCCTGACCATCTGCCCTGCTTCTCACTTCGCTGAGCATTTTAATTGCCTCTAGTCGAGCCATGTTGGCCACTTGTTAACACTTTCTAAAATAGGAATGATGATCAGAGAAAAGAAAGGTTTGCACTACCAGAACCATGTTATTGTGGGGTTCATGTGAGGGAACGACACTTGTCACTGCACTGGCATTTGAGTCTGAAGCCCCTACAGCACCGTGTATGTGTGTGTGTGTCTGTCAGTGTGTTCATATTCATAAAAGCACTGACCCTGGCAGTGCACATATGTCTACTTGACCCACTCAGCTGAGAGGATCTCCTGACCTGACTGGTGACTTAAGACTTTCTAAAACTTTATTTTCAGTTACCTCTGTCAGTGTGCAGCCCGTCACAGAACAAACCCTTCACCTCAGTGGAAGCTGGTGAGAGCTGGTAGTTCTATTTTTAGACTCTGTGAGTAAAGGAGTCACCTTCGCCATTAATGGAATTGGATCTACACTATTATTCAGTGCCATTACATTAGAGTGATAAACATCTCCGCTCTGGCATTTGTAGACAGACGAGCTTGCATCATGCAGGCACACGCACACACACAATTGATTATTTAGCTTAATTAAAGCTGGATACGAGCTGATGATGGGAAACAGGAGAGATGTGGTTCCAGCCGCAACAGGTTTTGTGTTTGTTTGGAGGTGTATTATCATTTATTCATAGAGACTAATTAATCAACAGTAGCAATAACAGAACTGTACGTGTAAACATTTTTGGCTTAGTAAATTGGCAGCAGTGTACAATCATGTCAAGTGTAAGACTGAAAACATAATTTTTCTTATGCTGTCAAAGATGTCAGAGTTGGCGTTGAAGTCTGTCTGTCAGAAAATGGATCTTCATTCAAAAGCAAAAAAATAAAAATCGGATGCTGATGTGAACCTGGGTCGTGTTTGCTTTGCCGACCTCTTGTTGTTGAGTGTTGTGCTGTTTGATGGTTAAGAGGATCACACATGCATTTGGGGTCCTGACACTTTATCCCCTGTCACTTAGTGACCATGGAGCTTAGTTAGCAGACTGACACTGGGTAAAAATAGCCCAGACAAGGCCGTGATATAGGCATCATTCTGACGCAACACATACTCTGCTGCGAAACCCCAAACTGGCATGTTACACAATAGTGCTCGGCGGTGAAGTTTATACTCGGTCACTGGACCCTGAAGTGTTGGTGAAGCTTAAATACCAGTGAGAGGCACGTGGAACTGCCAAATACAGTAGTTTGTAGAATATTTTCCTTTTGGTAGGTTTTGCAGTGCTGCTGTCTTCTCTCTCAGAAAGACCTGAAGAACAGGTTCACTCTCAAGGACAAATCTCACTTGTAGTGTTTTCTAAAGCCTTCAGTACCAATCCATATCTTTTATACTCTGAGTGTGTTCACCAGGTGAATCATTACACTGTAAGAAGTTATTTAAATCGCGCATATCTCCTTGTTTCCGTATGCTGTGAACTTGTGAACTCAGAGTGATGGAGCCTGAGTAAATATGAGAACCAAAAGTCTCATGTCTGCTGAACAGTGCACAGTAAAACCTTGCCAAGAATACAAGCAATAAAAAATAAAAAAATAAAAAAAAAATCATTAAAAACATAACTTGCAAGAATGTGGCTTCCTAAAGGGGTAGTTCCCTCAAATTACACAACCAAAAAAATAGTTTCTTCCCTCTGTGGTATTCATGAAGATTTGCTTTTTTGTGACAAAGCTGTCAGATATTAAGAATAAATGTCGTGATTACTCTGAATAAACCAC
Source organism: Toxotes jaculatrix (assembly GCF_017976425.1). Taxonomy (NCBI): domain Eukaryota; kingdom Metazoa; phylum Chordata; class Actinopteri; family Toxotidae; genus Toxotes; species Toxotes jaculatrix. The sequence goes on along the minus strand of NC_054398.1, from coordinate 5,656,715 downwards.
AGAATTCCCTGCTTACAGTCTTTAATGTGACTACCTTGTAGTAAAAAAAAGGTTAAGTCTAAGCCACTTGTGAGAGGAGCTCTATTGTGTCAAATATTAACTACTTCAGGGGAGGGGTTAAAGGTTTAACAAGTGCTAAGTGAATCACCATCCCTTAGCATTTGCCCCACATTTGGGCCTTCATGAAGTGACATTTAATTCCTGGTGTGAAACTTTTCTGCAACAGATTCACGTGAAAAGACTCTGGCAATAGAACTTGGCTGATATCAGTATCCATATTTAAGAAATTAAAAAATGGTGGCTGTGGAGGCAGAGCAGATCGTCCATTGATTGGGTTGACGGTTTTAATACCCTGGCTCCTCCTGTCCACACATCAAAGTGTCCTTGAGCAAAACACTAAACCCCTTATTGGTTACCGATGTCTGTGGTCATGATTGCAGCGTGGGTGTGTGTGCAGAGTAAATAGGCAAATTTTAAATGCCTTGAAAACATATTTCTTGTTTATACATTTAGAAATATTATGAAGGACATGCTGCACGGGAATCATTTTTAGGCTTCGTTGATTTATAGATGTTCAGATGGGACTTAACATCAGAGACAAAGACAGTATTCTGGTAACATGACATCAAAATGTATTCTGGCTTGTGGTTAATGGCTGACTTAAAAAAATAGATAAAATGAAATAGGTATCAGATAACTCATGGAATATTTTATCTTCTAGTTAAAGTATTTCATAATAATATCAACAGAGACAACACTGAGTTGTTGGTGATGCTCCTGTACCAGTGAATTGTAAGTAACAGTTTGTTTTCAGTGTTTTGCTGTTGTCCAAGTGTCACAAAACTACAGGTTCTGTCAGCGAAGGACAATGGCAGCTGTCAACCACATTACAGTCAAATGTCACATTGGATAAACTTTTTCAGTGTCTATAAAAACATGTATCCTGGCTGTAATCCTAGAGGAGAATATGGTTGTGTGTGTGGCTTTGTGTTTTTTACCAGGTAAATCTCCAAATGGGTTATAAGCTTTCCCTCATTGCAGCCAAAGGGCACAGCAGGCTGCAAGTGGAAGATATGCTCAGCAACGCTAACAATGCTGCCGAGCCATTTTATGAAAACTTAAAAGCAAAAATGTTTCCCACATGCTGACAAGTGTCTGTTAAAGAAAAATAAACAGCTAAAATTCAAAATGTCAAAGTGTCCATTTAAGGGAGCACCACGCTGTTATGTGCTTAGTTGTTTGGGTCCGGTTCAACGCTGGTAGGAGGTAAATCTAAATAGCAGTTTGGCTTGTTAGAGTTTGGAGAAGTTAGATGAGGCGTTGGCAATGCTCCACAGAGCCAAACATGGGCTCATTACAGCAAAGCTAGGATGGACAAACAGCTGGATACATCTCCCTTCCCCTCTGTTTCTGCGTCTCTCCATTTCTCTCACCAACTCTCTATTCATCCCCTCGTCTCTCTTCGGTCCTCCCATATGTCTGAAGTGTCACGGTCTGTTGACTGCCTCTCCTCTCCTCTCCTCTCCTCTCATGTGATCTCACATCGTTTCCCTTCTGCTTTCTACATTTTGTAAGATATCCAAGTCTCATTATATGAGCAACATGTATGTTTGTGTCAGTCTGTTAGTGTATGTCAAGACTCTGTGTTGTGTGTGTTTGTGTGTGTATGAGAGATCTTGAGTTACTCTGGAGGATCTGATGTCAGTGCCTGTAAGCGATCTAAAGGGCGAAACTGATCTTCAGCCTCGTTCAGCTCATGTTTCTACTCACATGTCAACCTGCTCCCATTAAACACACATAAAGACATTCTGCAGAGCCACTGTCTCAGGTGTGCACTGCCGGAGAATAAATAATTTGTATGATTACAATTAAGCAACTTTTTGGGTTAAAGGGGCAAAGTGTAAGAATTAGCCCAATGTCGAATTCATACTCCGAACAAACAGGGGGCAGCGGGTCACCAGAAAGTCGGGGTGTCCACCCCATCAAAAGAAACACGGGACAATGACTGGGACAAATCCTGGAGGACTGCTGCATCGATGGACCAGGGGACCAAAATATCTATAAAGTTTTTACTGGCCCTCTGTGTGTAGCTGTCATTCAAACTGCTCATGAGAGCGTATTGTGTGAAAGTTTCAACCCTCATGTTGAGCTAACATTAAGTTGAATCTAATCTCATCACAGGGCAGCTGTTGACATGTTGTCAAACCTGCATGGGTTGGGGGATAATGTTTTCCACCCAGGTTAACCTTGTAATCTGATCATGTCATGTTAGATTGTTTTCTTCAGTTATTGTTAGACGGTCAACGACGCTTTCACGCAGTATTTCTTCACATTCTGTTGATAATCTTTGTTCATTTTGGAATGTTTTAAATTAAAATACTGATAAATATTTCCCCCTTTAATTGACTGTCTTGTGCAGCAGGGAATTACCGTACTTTAACCTCAGTGTCTTCTGGGTGAAGTGGTGAAACAGAGAACGTTCAAACACTGATTGCACTGATTCTGCTTTTTGAAAATTCAAAGAAAAGAAAAGTAAAGCCTGCACTGTAGCTGACTGATACCTGTGTACTATTATACACGTTTACATCTCGGTCAAGAAATATTTGTGTGTACTCGCTCAGTGGAAAGTGTACAGGAGTAAAAATCCCTTTAATGCAGAAGCAGCCCCAGGAATGGAGCATTGTTGACTCTGCACTAGTCCAGCTGATTAGTGTCCAGTGGTGAAGAAATAAAGAGTGAACCTGATTTGCAGAAATACATTTTCCTGAAGTCTCTGTGCTGCAGAGGAGTGACAGGTCTCAGCCCTGAAATCTGACTGACCTGAATTCGTCCTTTGAAGACGTGCAGCCGTGACTTACTCACTTCTCATATGTGACAGTTGACACATTCTCCCTCTTTCACACACACACACACACACACACACGCACAGCACCAGGCTCCCTGAACTGCTGACCCCAGGGTCATAAAGGTCAGGGGTCAGAAACCATTTGAGCATGTGTGTTGGGCCCTGAGAGTCACATGGGCTGTACTTGGCTTTGACCTCTGTGTGTTGGTGTGTGTTCCTGTGACCTCAGTGTGCGTATGGCCGGTGTGGGCCTGAGTAGAGTACTATAGTAGAGTCAGCAGAATCAGATCATTAAACCGCTCCATTGAGTTACTCTAGACTTACTTGTTTGTGTGTGTGTGTGTGTGTGTGTGTGTGTGTGTGTGTGTGTGTGTTGTAAGAAAAATAAAAACAGAATAAGAATATATAACATATTATTCCCAACATGTGTAAGGACTATTGGAATTCACCAAAAAAACCCAAATGTATATGTATATGTGTGTGTCCGAGTGTTAAGAAAAATAATCATTACATATAATAAACAGGCTAATGCACAGTATAGTAAAGGAAACAGAAATTAAAATGCGTATTATTCTGTTAAGTATTTCTTAAATATTTATTTGATTGAACTTGAATAGACGCAAATGTTAGTGAAATTGTGACAGTGATATTTTCATTGAAATCGCAAGCATCAATACACTTGTGGTTTTACACATCACAGTTTTTGTGTGATGCCTCCTGTGCAGCGTGTGGAAATTGATCTTCATAGATTTTTTTTTCCCCCGTAATTCTAACCTAGAAAATGTTCAGCACATCATGTTTTTAACCTGCGCATATGGGATACTTGGTAAAATAACCTTGAAGTTATTACAGTTGTCAGTCCTGCTCAGCTATTCCACTAGCTTTTTGTTAGACTCGACTTTTTGCCACTTTGTGTTGCGGCAGTGGAACAAACTGGAGAACAAACTGGAGATCCAGGAGATTGGTTCAGATTTCCACTAAAGAATCTTCAAGGTAAAATGTTTTTGGTGAACGATGGAGACAATGATTTGGATTACTGCAAAGAAAATAAAAATACATCTTTTTTTTTTCTAGCAAAGTTGTAATAAGGTCTGTGATGTGTTCATCCCAGAGGTGCACTATTCTCCTCTGAAGTATTCGCTGATGCAGTTTCTGTGAGTTCAGCCACGGCGGCTACTGCTGATGATAACAGTTCTACAGTTTTTCTGTTTATCACAAACAAACTGATGTTGCTGCTGCAGGAAATCTAAAAAGCATAGCTTCCTTATCCAGCAGATGTGTAAGGGATAATACCTAACGAGCTGTAAAATCCCATGATTGTAAGGGATGATGGTGGCGGAGGCTAACAAACCCCAGTTTGCCTCCACTCAATACAGTCATGGAATGTACAACCTGAAGAGTATTATCCTGCTTATACCATGGCCGCAAGCCAACAGAGTCCTATTATGCAATCAAAGTAAAAACATCAGTTGTTCATTTACTCATAAAACTAACTTTTGTCAGTTTTAAATATAGTTCCTGAGCCTCACAAATGAAACAGGAAGAAGTTCACAAAGCTGAGTCGGGACTTTGAAAAGTCTTGACAAGTTTTGAAATCAGAGAAAAATAAATTTTACTGATTAGTCTCCAGTCTTCATCACACTCGTCCTACAGGAGTTGAGTCTAGATGCTCATCCTGCTGCACGATACGAATAAAACTCTAATAAAACTCTTAGAAATGCACACACCTGAGCCACAGGAGCGAGGAGCCAATCAGAACAGAGAGTTTAAAATGCTGTAGATTACACTTAGAATGTACTTTTTCATGGGAAAAATATGAGAATTCAAATTAATTTTCACAGTAGTAAATAAATAAATGAGTATTTACCAACAATTAATTTAATTCCTGAACTATATTTGTTGAATTAACTAAAAGGAACATTTGCTTTTTCTCTGAATATATAAATATATATATATATATATAAAAATAACGTGTATGACTTATATAAACACACAAAGATAATGCGCAATGTAACACGTACACGTAAATGATGTGCACACAAATTCACAGGCATACACACACACTCACTGTACACAAACTCACACACAGTCCATCTGTGGCTTTAGGCGAGCCTTCTAGGCAGGATTTTACTATTGACCTTGACCAACGCAAGAGTGGAGCAGGGAATGCTGTGCATTTTCAGAGATGAGCTGTGTGTGTCTGTCTGTGTGTAATTATCCTTATGAGGGCCGCAGATGAATATGGTGGTAGCAGAAAGCCCAAGAGATGAGGGGATGGCATGCAGCACACACACTCACACACACACACAAAGGAACGCACACATGATGGGATCTGTCCATCCTTTTTTTGTGTCTCCACAGGGGAGGAAGGCTGGAGCAGGGCCTACTTACACTGGCTCTCATGTGGGTTAAAATGGCTGTGTGTGTGTGTCATTGTGCCTGGATATATGCATCTGTTTGTCTGTGTGTGTGTGTGTGTGTGCGCGCGTGCGTGCGTGCGCCATTGTGTTGGTATGCCGTTATTGAATCTCATTTGCCACATTCCTCTCTTTGTTGCTGTTGAATCTACAGGGTAATGGATTTATTACATTTGTCTGGCAGGATTGTGTGTGTGTGTGTGTGTGTGCGTGTGTGCATAAAGACATACATATTGTGTCTGTGTATCATTTCTTCATCTGTGGTATGTGTACTTTGCGTTGATGTTTGTTTTGTGTGTATGTGTGTGCCAGTGAGTGTGTGGGCGAGTGTGTGTGTTTGCTTGCGTCCCTGTGTTGCGCACTATTATTGTGTGTGTGTGTGTGTGTGTGTGTGTGTGTCCCAGGTTCTGTGGTCCGCTGAGATCAGATGAAAGGAAAGAGGCCTGTGACTGATCCACTTCTGAACAAGGGAATTCGACCTCCCCTCTCTCTCCCCCTTCTCTCTCTCTCACCCTCTTTGTGTCTCTCTTCCTCTCTCTCTCTCACCCGATCTTTCCTTTTTACTGTCATTCTCTCTCAGTGTCTCTCTCCCTCATCTCTCTCTGTCTCCCCCTCTTTCATTCTCTGTCTCTCTGAGCATGTGACCCACTTTTACCACCCACATCACTCTCTCTCCCTCTCTCTCCCCAAGTCCCATCTGAAGACAGTCTACTGAGAGCAAACCAGGGGACACAGAAAGAGACGGAGAATAAAAAGAGCAGCAGAGCTGTCTGTGTGCTGCTCGTACATTTATTATCACCCTCTGTGATTTGGTGCCTAATGTGTTAGCAGTCTATACATCAGTGTGAATAAGTGTTTGTAAATGGTGTTTATGTCACAGACGGAGTGTAAGCAATGGAAAAACGAAAAGAGAAAGCAAGAAAGGGCGTGGTCCCGGCGTGCTGACAGCTCTGACTCGGCCTTTGAGCCGCTGTCAGGCTGTGTGTGAGTTTCCTTTTTTTTTTGTCAAAGGCTCCGTAGGTGGTTTTTTTCAGCGTGCGAGATGGGCTGGCTCGCTTGTTGTGTGCTGTTTTTGTGTTCTCGCCTTTGGTTTTGTCCCACTCTCTCTGTGTGTATATGTTCACTTGATTGGTCATAACAGAATCCAAAAAAAAAGATTTTTTTTTTCCTTCCAGTTTACGATGGGAGTATTTTCTCAGCGGTTGAGACATATCGGCAGTTTATGTTTGTTTACATTGGCGCAGCACAGGAGGCAACAGGTCATGTACTATGTCGCACGTAGTAGTTTGTGTAGGATCAACCCACCTCAGCTCAGCTCACCCGTCTTTTTAGAAAGTGGCACATTCACATTTCATCTGTGCGTCTTTACAGGCTGCTTACAGAGCTAAGTGGCAGGTGTACTGCTACTGTAGGCAACACAAGCTGTAAGCTGGGAACATGCTAACACATGCTACCACCATTCAGTTACAATGGCTCTTCAAGCTTCTTTCTGTTTCCTCTGTACTGTACCATTTACTCCCCCTAGACTTTTTCTCCTCAGGAGGAGAAAGAGAATAAAAGTTTGCTTGGCTGCTAACGGGACATTAAGTCCACACAGTTGTGAAAAAGTTCTGTATATCTTTGACCCCTGTCTCATAACTGTCTGCAAACCATGCTTCTTTGGTGGTTAAATCTTAATAGTAAGCTATTGTAGACTTGTCTATAGTGGACACTGATGCTCTGTTGTCTCTGACATGTTGGTTTGCTGTTGGTCGACACCAAGAAAATAAACTGATTTTGGTGAATAGCAAAATTTTGTAGTTGTACATGCTGGTCTGAGCGAGCCTTTAGACTTGATTAACATTAAATATTCAAATCAAATATAAAAAATCAGCTAAGTTTTCAAAAAAAAAGTTTAGCATCATATTCATTTTTAGAGTTTAACACTCAAAACACAGCTAACACACAGCTAGCCTCTGCAGGACTGTGTGGGTTTGGTTTGATCAGGATTGATTGACAGTGGCCCGACCACAAAAGCAAACAGCCGCCAACTGTCAGACTGATTCAGATGTTGCAACCGTTTGATCGGTGCGTTGTACGCGACGTCATCTTTTCCCAACTGAGCTGCTTCCACTTTGAACTCGTCAGAAAACAGGCAAAAACACAGATACAGAAATATAATCAAATGATTAAAACCGTTGTAAGTTTATACTGAGTTCATGTAGGATCCCATCATGCAAGGTTTTGAAAAAAATATGTTTTCAGGGTTTTTAAGATTTAAGCCAGATGAAGCAAACATCCGTGGCCTAAGCACTGACTATGTTGGCCTGCAACTTTCTAAGACAGTATCACTCATTTAGAAGCTGCTGTAATAATAATTTAAATTCCTTGTTGAGTGTCCATGGTCATAACCGTTCTCAGTATTTGCCCCACTGGCCACCGTACACCCTCTCTGACCATGTGGCAGTCAAATAAAAGCAAGGCAATGACTCTGTGTCCAACAAGGTCCTGATTGGCTGCCCTACACGAAGCACCAGAGCCTCTGTACCTCCTCTGCCCTCCGCCTTCAGTTTACAGTACAAATGCCAGTCACCTCTTGAAAACACCTTACATTACACTACGTCTTTTTTTTTTTTCTCAGAGTCTACACTCAAATGGAAATTGTTAAATCTCTTCTTGCTCCAAACAGATGTGGTTTCGAATTTCGTTGACCTCGCTATCATTGTTTCTTTTTCTTTTTTTAATAGAAATCACAGTTATGACTCTTCTCATTCTGTCTTTTGCTCGCGCTGCAGATTTGGTTTAAATATTTTCTTAATGAGGAGCAGCAAAGACGGTTTTGAAGTGGCATTTCTGAACTGAAGTGTGACTGTAACCATCTCACAAAGGCTGAGGATTTTTGCGACATAAAAAAATCGACATTGTTTTGAGTTTTTTCAGACTTGACAGTGCTGATTTGTGGTAAATGTTTTTGCTTGATCTTCAGTCCCTCACCGTATTTCCTTGTTACCTGACAAACAGCAGAGATATGTAAAGGGGTCTACTTTCTGTCTCCCCTCTCCATTAGCCCATTAGTATTCAGGAAGTGTTGCCTGCCTGCCTGCTGCCCGCCACTCATTCCCCAGACAGCGAATCAGCCGGCGTTGATTAATTTCAGCCTATTAGCACCCCTCGTTCCCCTCCCCCGGCTCCGCCCAGGTTAAATCCCCGTGCACACCCGCGTGCACGCTCACAGGCGGGGGGTGCTGCTGGGTGAGCGATGGCAGAGAAGTTGCCAGGGAGCCAGTTGTTGTCAGAACGATATTAATGAGTGTGCTGCTCTGGCCCTAAGACTGTGTGTAGGTGTGTGTGTGTGTGTGTGTGTGTGTGTACATGTGCTTAAGTGTACAGCTTTAATTTTGCTGTTTGTATGCCAAGTGAAGGCGGCTCGGGTGAGTGTGTTCTGTAGAATGGGTGTGTGTGTGTGTATATGTTCAAACACAATAGCATATGTCCATTCATTCATACATGCTTGTAGAGGCTGTTTTTGTGTGTCTGTCTGTAGCTCTATGTGATATCCAGCAATGCCATGGCCTGAGGGACAAGGGCTTATGTGTGTGTGTGTGTGTGTGTTTGTGCTCTGTGGAGGCCTGTCCTAGTTTCCTTCCCCTCACCAGGGAGCCGGAGGATCCAAGGACTGACGCACATCACCTGACAGCCGCCCCACTGCTCCACACGGCCCTGCACTGTGTGTGTGTGTGTGTGTGTGTGTGTGTGTGTGTGTGTGTGTGTGTGTGTGTGTGTGTGTGTGTGTGTGTGTGTGTGTGTGTGTGTGTGTGTGTGTGTGTGTGTGTGTGTGTCTACGTGACAGAGATGGAGTGTCTGAATTTGTGTATGTGTCAGAGGGTGTGCGTGTGTAATGGATAGAGATGTGAGAATGTGTTAGGAGATCCATCAGTTGAAGCGTCATGGTACGTGTGTGAGCGGTCACTTGTATGACGATGTGTGTGTGTGTGTGTGTGTGTGGGTGCAGACGCAGTGAAAGTTTGAAGAGAGTGAATTTTGGTGTACTGATCCCTTAAGGGGTGTGTGTGTGTGTGTGTGTGTGTGTGTGTGTGTGTATACCTTGGGGCAGAGTGGAGAAAATGGTGCCACATGAAGCTTGGAGACAACAGCTGACTGCGCTCTACTTAACCTCAGAGTGGACTGAAAACGCATTACCTGAGCTGTATCATGTGAACACATGCTTATGCTGAGCACGGTCCTGTAATCCACTTTGTACTGTAACATGCCATAATTCAACAGGACTGAGCTCAGTGCCGTTTGCTGGCTGTAGGATGATCAGACTTCATGTGTTTGCACAGCTCAGGGTGAGCAGGTCATTCTCCAGGAATTTTTCCACAGACCTGTCTGTAGACCAGCTCCGGTCTGTCACTGTGCCACAGTCACAGAGGAACAGTCGTCCTATTTTTAAACTCAAATCAGCTTCCTTTTAACGTTGCAAAGCTCTAATTGTCTTAGTCACACACCTTGTAGATAACTTTTGAATTCATCTCAAAATACATCGCTGTAAAAGTGAAATTATTTTTAATCCAAACAGTATCTTCACTGGAATTCATCAAACAGGCTTCATGCTGGTTATTTGGGTATGAAGTGATGCAGAGTAGCAGTGAGGGTAGAGGTCAGGCCTGTGCAGGACCCATGAAATGGGCTGAATTTGCCCAGGGCTAATGTTCGGAAATGAGGGATTTAAGGTTATGAACGATGAATTAATGAGTCATTTACGTATTAAGATGCAGGCTCATAACATTTTGATCAGGTGCAGGAAATTAGGACAGTTGTAGGTTTCAGATCAGCTGTTTGGACAGAATATTTTTTGTGTCTCGGTTCAGTCTGTTTGAATCGAGGAGGATTTCTGTGGTAAATCTGGCTTTTTGCGACATTTTCAGGGACATTTCTCTGAGCCTGTTCAGTAGCCTTATGTGCTCAGGCATGCACGGCTCATACTCTGCATCACTAACAGATGTTCTCATCTTCTTACTATGTCTGTGAAGCAGATGTAGTGCCGATTATAAATGGGTTATCTCCGCAACATGTGATATAGTCCCTATTTTTACTATATATAATCTGTTGGGAGAGTTAGACTCATTGGCAGAAAACTGACGATATAATGGGCAATATTAATGAATGCTGTTATACTTGTTAAAGCAGTAATTTTTTCATGAAATACATTTTTTTTGCCAAGAAAGAAAATATATCCCACCTTCATGCCTGTATGGTAAATATGAAGCTTACTGTCAGCTGAATGTTAGCTTAGCTTAGCACAAGGACTGGAAATGGGGGGAAACATGTTATATCTAATTTTTTAATCCATACACAAACTGAGTTGTTGACCAGGTACCTGGACTTCCTTGAGATCCACACAGATACTGGCTGTACCTTTGTACTCACCAAACACATGTGAGAGTGGTATCAGTCAAGAAATGGAAAAGCAGCTTTCCCAAAATGTTGAACTATTCCTCTGAACTTTAGAAAGTGAAATATCTGGTTTGTGTAGCAGTGTAGGGCATCACGCCATCTAAAGTAAATCTTAAACAGAAACACTCACGGCTGTTTGCTTTGTCCAGTTTCTGTCAGTAGCAGAAACAATAGAGTTTAAGTCTAACTTATTTAGTAGCTGAACTTCAGTCCGCTCTTGAATTATGTGTCTCTTCACAACTTTGATACTGTCTATTTTTAGAAGGTGAAGGGTCACATCTGATGATTCGTGAAATATCCATAATCCCATATTTTAAATCTCCTGTGACCACTTCAGTCCATACCTTATGAGAGGCTGATAGCATATTCATAGTCACACAAGCCTATAGGCGCACACACTCACAGGCCTGTGTGCTTTATTAAAAAAACCGTCATGAATATCTTATAGGCTGCTAATGCTATGTGATACATTAGGATCTGAACACATTAATGTTTTAAAAGCGCATTAGACTGGCAATGAAAGAAGGATTAGGAGAAGAGTGGAAGGAGGTGCGGGAATGAAAGACAACGAACAAAAGAGAGAGCGACTTAAAAACAGATCAGTGGGAGTTTATATTTGTACGTTTTATAGTGTTATTTCTGTAAGATGGTGAGATCCACTGATACGCATTTCCTGCTTGTGCTGACAGGTCAGACAAGTCAGAACAAAGGAAAGAAGGAAACAAAGGGAGCTCATGGAAGAGTGAAGAAATCAGGAAAGTAATAGAGAACCCTGCAGGATATGTTGCTCTGCGATATTAGATGAGTCATAGATCAGCAATGTGTGTGTGTGTGTGTGTGTTTTCAATAATTCAGTATCTCTAATTTTCAGGTCTGTGTGGCAGAAGGGGTTTGACCCTCCTGTCTCTCCATCTCTCTCTCTCTCTCTCTCTCTCTCTCTCTCTCTCTCTCTCTCTCTCTCTCCCTCTCTCTCTTAATATTGCTGATGTGAGAGTTTAGAGTATGAGTAGTTCTAGTTAGTCCATCTCCCTCTGTCCTTCAATTAATACTGCTGACCTGTGAGTTTGGTCTTGTCCCTGCAGAGGCCCACCTCCCACCTGAAACAGCCGATGTGCGTGCGTGTGCTCGTGTGCCCGTGCGGGCTTGGTGCTGCGTCAGCGTTGGTGTTTCACATATGAGAGGTCGTGACCCTGCAGTCTGGAATACACTTGTCTTCATCTGACTGATTACATATTAACACCCTGGACACACACACGCACACACACACACACAGTATCATTGTGGTCGAACGGTGCTTTGACCCCTGGTATGGAGCGACTTGTTCTCCCTGTGGTTGCAGGGACTTCACCCAGTTCATTAATACGACACATCAGAGTCGAACACCCTCAACTTTTTATTGTTTCCACTCTCATCTTCAGCTTCCTCTCCTCTCTGTGTTAATAACCAGTGCACAGTGCCCAATAATACAATCTGTATTTTAATAATGCTAAGATAAATAAATTATTTTTTTTCTTATCAGTTGTGTCCTTGTTCTTTTGTAGGCAAGCGGCTCCAGGAGTGGGTGTGTGTGGTTCTGTGCCTCTTCCTTTTCATCATCAACTTCTCCTTCCTCCTCCTGCACTTCTCCACCGTTCACATCTACAAGATCATCCTCGGCATCGGTGAGCTGGCAGTCAGAGAGACTGGGATGGTAGAAAAGCGACCGAGCTAATATAAAGCTTCTCTCTGTAAAAAGTACAACTTTAAAACTACCTATCACACTTAAATAAATTGCTGAAATAAATAATCTTTTATGAATGTTGGCAATCGATTTCTCTAAATAAGCCTGTACGGTCCCTCATCATTGTTCCAGTCCACATGAGGTTTTTGTGGCACTTTTGTTAAATTGTTATTCTTATAAATGTTATTTATTATTATTATTTTTTGTCTCTTCTACATCTGCGTTTGTTTGCCAGTCCTAGGAATAGTGACGGCAGACTTTGCGTCAGGGATGGTGCACTGGGGGGCGGACACCTGGGGATCTGTGGACATCCCTGTTATTGGCAAGGTGAGCAAACGTTCAGTACACATAGACATACACAAACAGCTCGACTGCATTAAACAGATTGTTGTCATTTCTCATCAGTTCACTACAAAGTAAATCTACAGTTTCCTCACTTTTCCCCTGAAATTCCTATTTGGCCACAACCGAATTTGCTTATTGGTAACAGCACTACAAAGTAGGCAGACATTTTGGGGCCACTGTGTTGTATTGGTGCTACAATAGCATACTAATTTTTTTAAGTAATATTTTGGGATGTTGCTGTTCAGCTTTTAAATGTGTTTATAAACTCTTACTAGTTCAAGGTTGCTTTTAAGTGCAGGCACTTCATTTGGCTGCTCATGTGTTTTTGTATTTTTTTTTATGTTGTTTATCGTTGAAACTTTGATCCTTAAAGTCATGTACAAATTAATTTGGTTAGTCACCACGCAAAACTAAGAAATGAGATGTCACTCGGCATTCTTAAAGGAATAATTTGCCATTTTTACATTTGTAAAATTTGTGACATTTGTGCTGGATTTTTTTTTTTACTTTTCAGCAGAGCCAGCTCTTTTGCCATGTTACAAGCCTCCTTTTTTTAAACTAAGCTAAACTTCACTTTTGTCTAGTTTCGTACTTAATGAAGAGAAGTGAGAGTGATATGGAACTTGTCTTGGTGAGAAAGTGAATAAATGTCAAAGCAGCAAACATCTCCTTTGGTAATATTACCTCTACTACTAAAAGCAGGAATATCATGAAGTGCTTGACAAATAGCATAAGTTAAAGCAATGATACAGTAAAAAAAGACACTGACAGTAAAAAAAAAACCATTTTATTCTACAGTGTCAGCAAAACCAATTCAAAAAAGAAGCATTAATGTTGAAATTAGGTTGATGATTAACTTAAATTTATCGTTTATCTAGTTGGCAAAAGTTGTCTGACATCTTTCACATTTTGCACATCAGTTTGGTATATGCTTTAATTTTGAGACACATGGTGGTAATGTCTGGCAGCTAAAAAGGCAGGTGGAGGTTTGGTAAAAAAAAAAAAAAAGCTTATAGTCAACCTGCAGGTCAAGTCCTTTAAAAAACATTTTAATGACCCAGTGAGTCATAGACGAGAGAGACAATGTTGTACTGTAACAGTGTCCCCTCCAGCTCAGTGTCCCCTCTCTCCTGAGGCTGCATCACCATGGCAGCATGGTGGTTGCACCTTATTCCCCCAAGCCTCAGGACTGCCATAGTGACCTGGAAACTAAATGTCACTGTCTCACAGAGGAGTCTCCCTGTAGACAGAAATGTCCATGGTCCCCAATACAGACAATGCACACACACCCACACACATGGACACACACTGTGAGTGGCCTCAACTTGAACCTCCCCAACCTGTCACCGTATGGTGCCAGAATATGTGAATGCACATGTGTATGTGGGTGTGTATTAAGATGGATGCACATACACTTACTTTTTTTGCATTAGAATGCATCACCTACATTAATGCACACACATTTTGCCACATTTCCCACAGCCAATTAGAGTAAAGGTTATCCTCATTTCAGCCAATTAAAATCAGTGTGATCAGGTGCAGCATGCAGATTGGTTCATGTGAACTTTGTTTTGATTAATGAGATGAGAATTTAGTGGGTGTATATGTGTGTGTGTGGGTGTGTGTGTTTGTGTGTGTGTGTGTGTGTGTGTGTGTGTGTGTGTGCGTTTCATCTTCTATTTTTCCAGTTTATTCATTTATATTTAATGAGTTGAAATGTTGAAGCTGTTGTGTGTTTTGAGACCTGAAGCATCCTGATTATAACAAAAGTTGCCATTTATGCTGAACCCCTGTAGTATCAGTGTACGATTAATAATATTGTAGTATTAGTCACTATTTAATAATTGTTTTAATTGTCACATGACCATGAATGGAGCGTTTAAGCATCTTTCAGCTCATTGTTTTGGTTTTACAGACCACAGCTTTTCAGTGCATTCATCAGTCACATTTTCAGCGACAGTCGATAGACAAAGTTAGTTACTAGCTGGTGAACATATTGGAGCATTGAGAGGCTGGAATGAATGAATGAACCTTATGAATGCTGATGTTGCTCCTTATTTGCTGGGTGTGTAAATTTACCAACATGTTAGCCACAACAACTTTTAGAAGGTGATAATATGTCAGTGTGGTGTTTACATTTTGTTCTGCTGACCCCAAATGGGCAAAAAAAAAACAGTTACAGTAACAGTTTTGGTTAAGATGACAGCTGTAGATTTAGTGGCTTTCAAAATTAGCATCCAAATTAAAAACAGATTATAAATTAGTAGCAAAGGCACAAAACAGTAAATCAGCTTTAACTGCTTAATAATGAGTTGTAGCATTTAATTGAATTCCATAGTTTTACTTGCTAGTCTCAAAAATGCTAATGTTTCATGAGTTAATATCTCTACACAGGAGGCTGGTGGTTTTGAGGCTTTGTCATCGCAGCTTTTAGATGAATCCCATTACTGCAATTGAGTCTGACGCTAATTGGCTCCAGATACCACATTATTGACAGTCTGTTTAGTGTGATGAATTCTAGTGGTTAATGTCATTCTTTTCTGATTCGGTGTTGATTGGGCTGTATTGTTAAATTTTCTCTCAGGCTGTTGTCCTATCACTGTGCCATCATCCTGTGTGTGTCTCTGAACCTAATGCGTTTTTGTCGATGAGGTTTTGGTTCCTACATTTGTATTATTTAGATAACAACAGATGCTTCTACATGCACTGTACCATCAGTTGACGCGAAACAATGATTGCTGGAGCCCTGTGTTACTTTTTGTGTTTGCCGAAGGTACTGTGCAGTTTGATGTTTATTTATGATGTGGAATTTATTGGGGTTTGCGGTAGTTACCGGGACCAAAAGCACAGCGGCAGTCACAGATTTGCATGGTGTGTCGGACACTGTAGGAGACTTCTAATAAAGACTTTAACTGGAAGAGAAGAATGGGCCTTTGCAGAGAACAGAGGGATGACAATAGGCTAGTGGAAAATAAAGTGTGTGTGTGTGCATGCGTGTGGAAGGAGACAAAAAAAAACAAGGCATACACCTCAATAGTTTTTTGTGTCTGTGTGGGTTTTGGGACTGAGAATAAAGCAGGCCTGTGCTCCCAGTTAAGGTTAGTTTGAATATCAAAGACGGGCATGATGGAGAACACCTGAGGCTAATAGTGGTTGCCGTTATAAAGCTAGATGAAACATCTGAAGCCAGTTTCCCTTTTTGTGATTTGTTTGTTCTGTCATTTACTTGTTTTCTGCGGTTTGTGTATGTATGTAGTATGTGTGTACATGTGTACGTCCTTACTTTGTTTGCTGTTCCCTGTCGCTTTTATTTTTTAAGACCTCTTTAAAGACATTCTCTAACTAGAGACACCATGTAGAAGTATCAGTGCAGGTATGCACGTATGAACTCCGTAAATTCACCATAATGGGTAAAAAGAGTCTGCTGTCGTTGGATCAGAAATAATGTTTCCATATGTCAGAGTTCGGCCCTGTATGGCCAGTTTGCGTTTAAAGAAAAGGTAGGTTTCCAGCCAGAAACCCCTGTGTCTGCACCATCACTATCTAATAAACAGTTGGCTTATTAGACAGAAAGGGAAGTTGCAAGGCTGATAGAGACAAATCAAATGCATCCTGATGTTGTATTGCTTCTGTGACAAGATTAATATCAGACTGCCACACATCCCTCTAATCCACCAGAAAGTCCAAATAAAAAACAATAAAATCTATGGCAGTGTCAGTGTGTACTTATCTTAGCACCCCTGCTTTGATTCTAGATGAAGTCCCTTGTTTCATATGTTTCATAGGTTGTTTCATAGGTAATGTCTCTCTACCTCAGTTAGGAGGAAAATGATCCCATACAGCATACTGCTAATGCTCTTCATCAGAAATTGTACAACAACAGTTTGCTTTGATTTGAATCCATAAAAGCCTTCTCTTCTCTCCACAGTGCTAAAACTGCAGCACTATCTTAAAAAGTGCATTACGTTTTCCCAGTAGTGTTTAGAGCTATTCCTCAGCGAGGCTCTGGGCTGTGCTGTTTTTTGTCGTCATCATGTCGTTGAGCTTTAATTGACTCAACAAGGATTTAGCAGTCCTCTAATGACACCACTTTGAGGACAAAGTCACGCTCATTAGTTCCCAATGATGCTCGATTCGCATTGAAATTTGCCAGATGTGCTTACAGTTTAGGGATATATGTTTGAAGATCCGGCCTCCTTATCTGTTTTTCTTCAGCAGGCGTCTTTTAAATGCATCAGTACAGTACTTCTCGCCGTGTGCCAGTTTCCCTCTTTCTTTACCGATACATCTTTATCAGACATGTATCTTTCAAGGCAACTCTCTAATGAGGCTGATTGGAGTATCGAAGGAGAGTTAATTGAATAACTTAAGTCGTTTTTTTTTTTTTCGTAAAGGCCAAATGGGGAAATGGAGAAAAAAAAGAAAGCATGGATGGAAATATTTGACCAAAAAGGGGGAGACAGAGAAAGAGAAACTAACAAGTGAGATGAAAATACAGTAAAAAGGTCGGGAGGACATAAAAAAAGAAGAAGGGGGTGGAAGGGCGTGTCCGTCCTGCCAGTGGGACAGCACTGGTTGCTGGGGCAATAGGCGATGTGAGCTGGTGATTAGCGAATGTTGTGCGAGGCGGGCCGTTAAACGGTGTGGGATTAGAGGACACGCAGCGACCGGTGGCCCGCCGTTAACTGGGAGCTCTGCTGCCGCCCCGCTCGGCACGACCTCCACGGCTTAGCCGGCCTTTCATCTGGCTGAGGGCTGTAGCGAGAGGAGGGGGGGGGGGGTGATGGGAGAGGAGTGGTGGGGGAGAGGCAGCCAAGAATGGAGAAGGGTACATAATTGTGAAGCTGTCAACAGATAGTTGCTGTGTTTGCAGTGGCACCTACCAGCGATGTTTGCAGATAGGCGTGTGTAATTGGTTCGAACAGCTAACACGACAATAATGAGTTTTCATGCTGATGTGTCCTACACACACACACACGAACACATGTAGACTGTAGCAATAAAGATGCAAGCCTCCCTTTTTTTTTTGCTTTTTCCACAGAGGGAAATAAATTACCTTTATCCTCTTTGTGCATGTGTGTGTGTTTCTTTTTGTCCTCTTTTGTGCTTGTGAGATTCAGATTCAGTCTTTCATTTGAGACCCCCATGCTCTCACAGACAGGTGTCTGCCTCTGCACAGTGCAAGTGGGGTTTGCGACTGTGTGTGCGTGCATGTGTGTGTGTTTGAAGTTCATATTTTTGAGTTTTTTGTCGGGTGTCCATGGGTCATTTATGTGTATGACTGTGTTTGTGCGAGTCGACTGCTGTTCTGTGGTTTATTAGGATGCTGGATATGAGCTTTGGGGTTGCACAGGAAGCTGAGCACTGCTGAGTTGCTGTGTGCGTGTGTATGTGTGCGTGCATGTGCGTGTGTGTGCATGCACATTTGATCTGCATTTGTGTAAGGGTTGTAAAAAATGTTTGCCTGTTTTGTGTCCTGATTTAAAGTGAATGTAAATTAAGTAGAAAATTCTACCAGTGCCTTTCATATTCTGGTTTTGTGCTTATTGTTGTTTATCACATTGGTTCCATTTAGCAGAAAGTGAATATGTGTTAAGAGAACAACATCACAGCCAGAAACTGAGGAGAATTTTGCAATTTTGTGCTTATTTAAATTACTGTACTCGGTTTTCAATTGAAATTTTGTTTCTTTTTCAGTGTTGAATTCAGTGGGATCTTTAATTATAACCAAATCATGGCTGTTGTTGAACAGCCATGATTTGGCTTTCACTAATTATACATCATTACATTGGATCCTTGAGTCTGCAGGCTGATGCATTAAAAAAAAAAAAAAAAAAAAAAAAAAAAAACCCCAAAACATTGTCAGTGTGGTTTATAATCTGTGCTGATGACCGTAAAAGAGAACTGAAGCATACAGTTTTCAGTCAAATTGTCTTTTATTGAAAGCAGGACTACCATTTCACTGCAGTCCACTTCAGTGCCTCTCAATTAGCAATGGCGGTCAAGCTGCCATGGCACAGAAATAAGCTCATGATTGGTTAATGAGTGTCCCTCCTCGCGATTTAAAGCCAGTCGTCCTGGATCAAGGATTACATTTTTGACTGAATTCCCTGTTGTATAAGGTTGCACTAGGCTTTACGAGTGAAGGAAATTACATAAGTGAGTGTTTTGCAAGTTTTACAGTTTATAATGACTCTCTCTTTCTCTGACTCTCTCCCCTTGCAGGCATTTATTCGGCCGTTCCGGGAGCACCACATCGATCCGACCGCCATCACTCGCCACGACTTCATCGAAACCAATGGCGACAACTGCATGATCCCCATCCTACCGCTGGCTCACATGGCCTACAAGTTCCTCACATACACACCAGGTAGCACACACACACACATATATATACATACACACATTCAAACACATAACTGTCTTTTCTCAATTGGCTATTGAGAACAGAAAGAACACAAACTCACACAAAACAAATGCCAGTGAAGCACATCCGTGTATGAATGATATGGCAGATATGCCACAGACAAATATTTCAGAGGGAGGAGGGAAGAGAAAGGAGTGACTATGAAACTGAGTTTGCCAAAGCTCTCTATCCTGTGTGAACATTTTTTCTCATTCACATTGTTATCACCTGTGACTGAGGCGCGTGGGGGCGTCACACCTGCAGAGCTTTGAGCCATCCCCCCAAGATCCCAGCGTCTCTGCTCAGATTCCCCAGCAAAGGAGAGGGAATTGCAAGGGCGTGGATGTGATCCTTCACTGGCTTCCCACCCATGAACACTACCAGTTTGCTTCCACTCACATAGCATAAAGCTGTAATGTGAGTGTAAGGACTTTAGAAGGTCAGCTACAAACAGTCTTCGGCAGTGACTTCTTTTTTTGCTGGATGCCAAAGTATTCCGGCCCCTGAGGTGGGTGAAGTGTGTCCACTGATCATGGGAAAGCATGGGGCAGTCTTACTGGTAATCATGTGCACTGACCTTATGAGTGCGGGGCAGGAGGGGAGGGGACTGGAGGTGGAAGAGCAGCAGGAGAAACAGAGCAGCCTGTTATTGAGGAGGTGACATCTCCACCCGTCATGTCTGCACTTCAGCATGAGCCAAAAGGTCACTGATGGGTGGAGAGGAGAGGAGTTGACATCAGTTAGGCAGGTTAAAGTCGAGGTTAGCTACGGTTGTGTGGCGGTTGAGCTGCTCACAAGCTGAACTGCCACACAAGCTGATGGTGTACTGTAACAACACAAATTTAAGGAACGCCTAACCCTTCTGTTTTTATGCTATGTTCTAAGTAAAAAAATGACTCGGGGTGAATCACTGTCAGAGCTTTTAAACTCAGATATCACCATCAAACATCCAGGATCAGTCGGGATATATTGCAGTTAGAGGCAGGGCGTGATTGATAAGTTGGAGAAGAGGTTGTGGTCTGAGGGGCCACGTCAGGTCGAACCAGGCCAAGGACCTCCTTAGGTAACAAACCTTTGAGACCAAAGTAGCAGACGACTGCACGAAGGTCGATGTTGTCCTTTTGCAGTGCTGATTTGCATTTTCCAATTACCTTAAACAGAAAACAAAAGTTATTAACTTCAAACTTTCTGCATATTCACTCAAAGAGTTGCACTGCACGTGCACGTATCGAGAGCTGTATGACACATCTCCGTCTGCCTTAGGCAAAAAATGTATCAATCACTCCTCATATTGTTTTACAACATTTTGTTGAAATTGTTAAGTTTTCTGAGTGTTTTCTTTTTCAAAACAACCACTTTTAACCATTTTATTGTTTTATTATTCATATTGGGTTTTTTTGTCACATACACATAACCTACTAAGCGCACACAAATCTACAGAAATAAAGAACTGGAGGAAAGAGGGATGGATGGGAAACATGCAAAGGTCAGCTGCTTGTCCACAGGAGGGATCAGTGAATGTGAAGGGGAGAGGGAGGGAAAGATTAGAGGGGAGATGGCAGTAGCGAGGTCCACTTGTAGGTGACATCCACACCTGTCATGTCACACACCACGGGGAGTCAAGAGGTCACGAGACAGAGACAGGGAGCGATGCAGTGACATCTACACCTGTCATGTCTGCACCTTAAGAGGTCACCGCTAAGAGTTTGAGACAGAGGGTGAGAGTGCATGGAGGAGAGAGGCAGGGAGAGAGAGTGGGGGGTGGGGGTAGCAGAGGGTCATGTAGCGGTAAGATGACATCTAAACCTGTCATGTCAAGCTCCTCACACTGTCAAGCGGTCACCAGACAAAGACAGAGACAGAAGTAGATGGGGGAAGCTGAAAGCAGTGAGGTGACATCTCCAACTGTCATGTCTGCACTTGAACCGGGGTCAAGAGATCGCTGTTTTAGCTAAAGAGGGGGAACGAGGGATGGAGGCAGACAGAGAGAGGACAGCTGTAAGTCATACCAACAGAAACACTCGAATTAAGAGTGAGCAGTGTGAAAGACGCGCTGCGGGCTTGTGTTTGGTTTTAAGCAGGTGGAAGATGAGACTGCTAGAGACCAAACTTGGACTGTAAGTCCGTTTCATTAAGCAGGAGTGTGCTGCTCTGTTACATCCAGATCCAAATCCAAACAACAGTAACCACATTGCAGGCTGCTCTCATGCATATAATCATTTCCAGAAATGCTGCACACAGCTGCTCCTATGTGTGAGTCCTGACATGTTTGTCACCTGTCAGCTCAAATCAACACTGACACAATGCACAATCCCCAGATACCGCTGACATCTTCAACAACTGTTTCCATGGTTTCAGGCCTAGCAATAGTGCAATTTTTCATGCTCATGTTTAACTCATCAGCACTTGTAAATGCAACCCGAAGTGTATTTCTATGCTTCATGCCCACTTTGTTTTGATTTACATTCACATTTACAGTGATATGTGTTGGGCTCTGAGTGCTGCATAAATGTGAATGACCCACACATCCTGCGGTATGTCTTCAGGTATGTCTCAAAGACATAAATGAACTGTAATTTTTTTGCTTCTAAATTCAGACAAAACTGAAAGTGAAAGCTAAAGTTATTGTATGTGGCCCTTCACACCTCAGAAAACATTATCGAATCATATAGTTTAGCTTGGCCTCCAGTTCTCCTGTAAGGAACCTTGTGGTCATTTTTGACTTGGACATGTCCTTTGCCTCACACATAAAACAAGTGTCTAGGATAGCCTTCTTCCAGCGGTGCAGTTTTGTTAAAACCCTCCAGCTGGTCCAAGATGTTGCAGCAGGAGTACTAACAGGAGCTGGGCAACGGGATCATATTCCTCCTGTGTTAGCTCCTCTGCATTGGCTCCCAGTAAAGTCCAGAGCAGAATTCAAAATCCGCCTCCTTGCATACAAAACCCATAATGACCAAGCTCCATCATATCTTAAAGACCTCATAGTTCCCTATTATCCCGAGGCAGGCTTACGTGTGGTGGAGGCAGAGCCTTCAGCTATCAGGCTCTTCTCCTGTGCAACCAGCTCCCAGTTTGGGTTTGGGAGGCAGACACCTTCTCTACATTTGAGATTAGGCTCAAAACTTTCCTCTTTGATAAAATTTATAGTTAGAGCTGGCTCAGGTGAACCCCAAACGTTATGCTGCTATAGGCCAAGGCTGGTGGGGGAATGTCCCTGATGCACTGAGCACTTCTTCTCCCTCCTTCTCTCTCTCTCTCTCTCTCTCTCTCTCTCTCTCTCTCTCTCTCTCTCTCTCTCTCTCTCCCTCATTCTCTCCATGCATTTATATCACACTGCTGCATAACTTTGTGTCTTTTCTCTCCTGTAGTTTGCTTTTCCCTCTCTCTCCCCTCTCCTTCCTTGTCCTCATTCTGCAGCTATCTCTGACTCTGGAGCTGCAGGAAACCAGATCTGCCACGACTACTCAATTAATATTATTATTACTTTGATACTGTATAAATAAAATGGATTTGAAATAATGGCATGGTGTTTCTTCTGCAGTCAACGACACAAGATACTTCCTGCAGACTTTTCACACTAAAAGCCTTTGTAAAGAAGGAAAGGGATAATGGCTCTTAACCAGTAGAAATGCAAATGGAACAGATAAAAAGGGAGATTTCTTGCTAAATATGATAGGAGAAATGTGTAAAACAGAAGAAATTGTAGTAATTGAAGTAATTGTAAATAAATATTATCTCATAACAGGTGCGTCTCAAACGTAAGACCTTTTTAATTCTTAGGTTGAGCTAATAAAAAGACATGGTCACTATTTGAGAATTTATAGCATTTACACCTAAACAGATTTCTTTTTTCCTTTTTCAGAATCTAATTTCTTTTATTTCTTTTCCTCACAGATCTACCTCACAACAGACCAAACCTAACATTACACTGAATATAAGATTTTTTTAACAATCCCTCTGAGGTTCTCGATTAGATTACCTTTCATTCCCTCACACATTCTATTGGTTTATAGCTTTGAGTGATTTTATTGTGTTAAGTCCAGGCCCTGTATCCTGTCTGAAAAGGAAAAACATCACATTAAAGAACGGTGCGCTCCATATTGTGTTTCAGTGTGACTTTCCCGCAGAGTCAGTAAACTCCCGGCCCCTATTCCCCAGCCTCCATCTTAACTCCAGCTCCACCTTCATCTGAATATCACACAGAAACACAGCACACATGCTGTCCAGTCCCAGGACGCCTCTGCAGGGATGATGTGCAGTTCCTTTTTGAGTATGAGAATGGGATTGCAGAAGTTGTTTAAATATTTAAAGGTGAGGGGTGATGATTCATAGCTACATTTTAACATCAGTAGGGCTTTTATGTGCTCAATAAAGAACAGACAGAATTTGCAGAGACTGATTTTCTTGTGTGATGGCACACAGGAGTAGAGGGGTGAAGTGTCTCACCCCTGACTGACAGACTGACTTAATTTTTTCTCTTGATGCCTGCAGTGCTGTGGTGGTAGCAAGCATGATAAAAAAAATCTGGAATAATGTGTTCAGTTGGTCAGATGACTGATGTCCTTTTAACTCTCTCTGATTTTGGCGCTCTCTGATTTTTGGGAGACGACATCACGACTTCCTGTCTTTTTAGTTTTATGTTAAAATATATTACATTCAGACTATTTTACATTCTTTCCCCATCCTCCTGCTTATCTGTCTTTGTCATCTCGTCCTCTCTCCCCTGCTGCCACTCTTCCCCATCTTTCCGTGTCTCCTCTTCTTTCCCCCTGTTCTTCATCCTCCCCCTCTGTCTCTACATCTCTCCGAGGCTCCTGCCAGCATCCTCTCTGTGGGAGTGCTATGCCTTCGTTCTGGCCCCCTTCATTACACTAAACAGTTTGATCAATTATTCTATTAACTTTACTCTTTCTTTTTTCCTCCATTTAAGTATATGTCTTCTTTTTCCTGTCACCTTATAGAGGCCTTGGCGTCATCCTATCCCTGGGACTGCTACGTCTTTGCCCTGGCAGTTTTTGTGACGCTGACCAATCAAATTCATAAGTGGAGTCACTCCTACTTCGGCCTCCCACGCTGGGTCACACTGCTCCAGGACTGGCATCTCGTGTTGCCACGGAAACACCACCGCATCCACCACGTCTCGCCACACGAAACATACTACTGCATTACTACAGGTGAGAACTGGTACTGCCTCAGTACAACAACAAAAGGGATTAAGTATTAACAGAAGCACATGAAACCATTTCAGCCATCAAATTAACACCATTTTCAACGGGTTACATGTGTGTTACATGACTTTTGAATACTAGCAGTTGTTTATTAGTGTTTATGTTGTGGGCGGCCATTTTAGATCGCCATAATTGAAGCTGATGACTCCAGAATGATTTCACTTGCAGTTCTCAGCAGATTTAAATAAAATGGCGGCGATGTCTGTCTGTCTGTCGACTTCTTATAAATAACTAAAAGAAAATGTTCTGTTTGCGTGCGTGTGTGTCTTTAGAGACACGAGGCCTCCGTAATAGATCCACATTCAGTATTCTGTGTGCATCTGGGTGAGAGGGAGAGAGGGAGGGAGAGAAAAGAGGAAGGATACACAAGGGGGATTCAGCTTGTACGTCACCCTGCGCCCCTGCGGACGACAGATGTGTGGGTGAGCGAGTTGAGGGGGGTGGCACTGGCAAAGTGTGTGTTTGCACACGCACACACTCATACTCGTACATCTGCATACTCGAGCATCTGTGTGTGTACTAGTCTCTTTGACCTCCTCTTCGGTTTCTAACCTGTGTGTGTGTGGTGGGAGGTGGGTTGGTGGCGGTCGGGGGGCCCACAGGGAACGGCGACGGCCTCCTGCTCCCCCAGCCTGGCTGCCTGGGCCGGGCTTGGATTCCACTGGGGCTCGCCTAGCTGCCTTTGTGTTCGCCACCGGCTGACAATCCCCATGTATATTTAATGCTAACCTGCTGTCTGTTCTAACAAATAGGACTTCACAGGCAGAGGGGGATGGAGGACAGGGGAGGAAGGGAGGGAAGAGAGTGGGAGGGTAGGAAACAGGGATTTGGAGGAATAGAAAAAAAAATGGTGGAGTATGTGGCAAAAGAAGGAGAAATGGAGCGAGAGAGAAGAGGAAGAAAGAGAAATGGAGGGAAAGAGAGGGAAATCAAACAAAACCTTTGGTTCCTTTATGTCTTCCAGCAGAGAGGGGGTCACCGGAGGGACACACACACACACGCACGCATGCACACACACACACTCACTCACACATCCCTGCAGCTATAGCATGCACCCTATGCAAACACATCATGGGTGGTGGTGTGTGAGCACCAGACAGGGGTACGCTAAGTACACACAGCCCATGTGGATGTCTCTATTTGCTTCTTGTCTGTGTGTGTGTGTGTGTTTGTGTGACTTGTGCAACTGACTTTCTCCAACTGTGTGCTTGTGTTATTGACTGTGTGGGCTTACGAAAGTAAAACTGCATTTATACAAGTGCTTTACCTTACCTATAAATGCATCAGTTGTATGTGTGTGGTAATAATAGTAAAATGGCTTTTCATCTCAAATCTCAGGGGAGTGCTCAGCTGCTCCTGAAGCAGAGACGTCCATACATGTGTGTAATGTACTCAGCAAAGACGTTTCCTGTGTGTGTGTATGTCCGAGCAGTCACATGTATTCACAGAGACTACTGTACCGTCATGCATGCATTCATGTGTACATGTAAAATGTACATGTTCACGTGTACTTTGGCCTGCAGCCATACATACATTAATGTATTTACCTCTAACGCATATATTCATGTCCATTACTCTGCATGTGTGTGTGTTAGTAGGGGCTAAGGATGCCTCTAACCCTCCGCTCCTCTGAAATCTAGTTTGCACATGATGATGAGAGTGAGACAGGAGGTTAGAGGTGGGTCTAAGCGCTGAGGATCAGGGTGCAGATGGGGATAAAGGAGGGAAAGAAAGAAGACAATACAGGTAGGAGGAAGTTAAGGACATAAGAGTGAAATCTGAAGTAAAGCAGAGAGATTAAAAACTAAAAGAGAAGAAAGTTAGCAAGAACAGTTCAGGATGTCTGGAGGGAAAGAGGGTGGTGGTGGAGGAAGGATGGTTAGAAACAGGTCAATATGAGCCTGTGTTTGCCCTGTGGGTATAGTTGGAGCAGTAGGCGGGGTCAGAGACAAAACAAATGTCTAAATACAGTAGCAAAATCCCTTCAGGGGTCCAAGACTGTGGAGTAATCTGTCTAAAATGCTTAGGCTTGTACATCATTGTTATCCTTCATGTCGTTCCATAAAACCTAGTTAAAAAATTAAACATAATACACAACATGCAGTTACATTTGTTGTCGGCTTTATCTAATTTTAGAAGCAGTAAAACTTACAGCTCCTTAATTTCGCCAAATCCTGTTGTTTCATTTCTTATCTTAATTCTTTTTACTTCGCCCTCTCTAATCCTCTCTCCTCCTTTCTCCATTCCTCCCTCTGTCTTTTTTTTTTTTCCCCTTACATCCCAGGTTGGTGTAACTATCCTCTGGACCAGCTGGGCTTTTGGAGGCGGATGGAGCAATTGATTGAATGCCTGACGGGGCAGAAACCCCGGTCAGATGACCTGGCATGGGCCAAGAAGACCGACTGATAAACGCACAAACACACACAGATAGAAGGATGGATGCAGGGATGGGCTTGCAGATGCTAAATCACAGAAATAGCGATGGATGGGGATGAGGGAACACACACACACAATCACACACACACAGTTATGTCTCTGTGCTTCTTGCTTTTTTGCTAAAGAGCAAACATTCAAAGAAACTGTGTTTGCAAAAAAAATCAAAGATGGTTCGAGCGATTTCTGTTTGCGCTGGAGTCTGTAGTTTAACAAGCTTTGAACATAAGAGATGAAAACATTGCTAGACGAGAACACTATGCTGTAACAGCCAATCAGCTTGTAGGCCTGTTTAACCAATGAGGTGTGGTGGTGTGTAGGTGTAGGAGGTTTCTGGAGGTTGGGCTCTCCAGGAGTGACACCGCACACGCATTCACACACACATACACACCTGTGCACAATCTCTCTCTCTCTCACACACACACACACACACAAATTTGGAAATCAAATGTTCAGTCAACGTCTCTTCTGATTTCTTCTTGTCTGTTATTTTTTAAGTGTTTTTTGAAAGTCCTTTCTAGAAACATCACTATCCTCTTTAAACTCTCACGGCTGCATTTACACACAAGAAGGTGGATTGTGTGCTTAAGATTAAGAATTTATAAGTCAGACCTTCTCCACAGAGTTATAATTCAGTTTTTTTGTGCCTGTGCTTGAGCTGAGAGGATCTCACAGTGAGAGCCAGGCGAGATAAGAGTGGTGAGGGCGGACATGTAAAAAGGGTTTGATAAAATACATGCTTGAGCCTCTGTAATAAATTTCCTAGCACTGATATATACACACGTCAGCAGTCAAGTTGCAGATGCATACTTAACGCACTGCTTGAATATAGGTAAAACAACTTTAAGTCATGTCATTCAGTATTGGTTAGTTGTTGACAGCACTCTGTTCATCATACATCTGCTTTGATAAACTGAAGAACTTTTCTTATGCAGACACTTCTCAAAGTCTTTTTTTTTTTTTATTGAGAGAAGCTCTGGAGCAGTCCGGTCTTTAGTTACTTGGGGAATACAGAAATCTGCATGTACAAACGTAAATGCTTCTGAATGAGGGTATTGAGAGTTAAATGGAAGTTTAATTAGGAGCTACATTTCACTTGAATCCAAATTAGTGTAGATTCTTTAAGCTAGCTGTAGTGAAGAAGCTTGTAATTTCTTTTGCACTTTTGAATCAAAGTAAGAGGGCAGCCAGATGTATTCGTTGTTTCTTCGTATATAAAAGGTGTAATAAGAAGGTGTGCAGATAGAAAAGTGACCCCTCTGAATTTCTTCTGGATGGGTATGTTTGTAACTGGTGGTTAAGCAAGTATCATGAAGAGGGGGTTAGGGTTAAGGAGTCTTTACTGTAAGAAATGCTTTGACATTTTGGGAAATATATTTGCTTTCTGGCTGAGAGTTGGATGAGAAGATTGATACCACTCTCACTTCTGTAAGATAAACATTAAGCGACAGTCAGCAGCTGGTTAGCTTAGATTAAGACTGGAAACACGGGGAAACGGCTAGCATGGATCTGTCCAGAGGTAATACCGTCCACCTACCAGCACCTCTGAAGCTAACTGATTAACACATTTTGTTTAATTCCAGATTATACCAACAAAATTATTATTATTTTTTTTTTTTACGCATCTGGACACAAGCTATATTCCCATGTCCAGTCTTTGTGTTAAGCTAACTTAGCTGGCTACTGCTGGTAGCATCATACTTAGCGTACAGATACGAGAGTGGTTTAGGTGTTCCTCTCTAACTCTCCTCAAGAAAGGTAGGTGGAAGTGGAGAAAGTCTGGCATGATGTTCGGGTGGCAGGTTGACGTTTATATATATTCTGGGGTCTCTGTCCTCCATTTTATCACATAGTGGCAGAGACAGAAGCTAAACCGTCTTGGCATCGGTTTGGTTTCTTCTTACTGTACTATGAGAAGTTCAGTTTGCTTGTGGCTGAGACCATAAAATGAGTCCCTACATGTGTAGTTAACATTAGCTTTTCACCACCACACTGGACAGCTCAGGACAGGGATGTCTTAGATTAGTATTAAGATTAGCTAGTAACTGTCCTAAAGTGCTGCTTGTTCTTACATTCTGCCTAACCAAGTTTTTTTTTTTTTTTTTATTAAGTTCAGAACAATCAGACTGCTACATAAAGCCCAATAATTTAATTTACTTTCCTGATTTAAAAAAGCTTAAAAATCCTCTGTTACTTTTTTCTCAACAGATAAACATTTCATACCACAAAGAAACATTTACAGTCACTTATAAACAGCTGCAGTCTCTTAAATCATATTAGAAATGTTGATTTATTGCCCCTGTCCACATCCCAAATCCTCTCACAGAAAAGAAATAGAAACCTCATGAACTGTTTTGCAAGATGCTAATTGGTGCCGCTGTCTAACCCACTGTGCTGCGTATGTGACTGCAACTGTAAATATTAAACACTCAACAATAGGAAATGTGTCACAAACCTCTAAACATAAATCAGAGTCACTGAAGAAATGCATGACGACATTTTTACATCAGTTTGTGTCAGCTGATGTGAAAGGAAGGAAAAAGAAAAAACCTTCATTGATATTGCACTGGAAAGCAAAATCAGTTATTTTCCAGCAAAAAACAAAGAAGCAAACTGGCCACCGAGTTGCTTATAGAATGCAAATAATGTCTTTAGTATCTCTGATTTCTGTTTACATTTCATACTGTGACACATGCACTTTAGTTGGCTGTTACTAACTCTGTACTAGAGAGTCTAGCTGCTTGACTTGTAGTTTTATTTCTAGGCTGGAAATCCCTTCTGTCATAGA
Source organism: Toxotes jaculatrix (assembly GCF_017976425.1). NCBI lineage: Eukaryota > Metazoa > Chordata > Actinopteri > Toxotidae > Toxotes > Toxotes jaculatrix. Next base: position 5,627,097 of record NC_054398.1, on the reverse strand, counting down.
AGGTCAATAATAACAGCACTTTATTGTTTTACTGAGTAAATGTCTGAAAATATGTCCTGCAAGCACCTGTTCAATCATGATCACACGCATACAGATTAAATCATGTCTCACTTGCATGCACACACACACACACACACACACACACACACACACACACACACACACACACACACACACACACACACACACAGACACACAGACACACACATAATAGATCTCTTGAATGCAGTCATACACAAACACACACACACGCTCTCTCACATTGTGTTCTCTTGTTTTCTCTGGCTTCATAATTTTCTATTTTTTTAATAACGGATCAAGCCTTGTATAGTTAAATTCTGACGTTCCATTTTGCAGCTCAAGGCTCGCTGCTCGTCTGCCTTAATGTTTTTATCTGCTCTTTGATTTAAATAAAGGTTTATTAAGTCCAAATTTTCATTTTCTATGGTTATCTTGAATGTGAAAAACATGTATTTGAAGGTATCTTATCTCTGTTCATCATGTAGTTTAGATATAGACTGCAGAATACTAAACTCCACTGCAACACTACTGCAAATACAATCTAATCTGGAGTCTGGTACCTTTTTGTATCTTAACAGAGTGTGAGCTGCGCTGCTTAGAGGACTGAAGGGACAGTTTTAGTGTCACATGATTTTAATGCTGTTTCAAAGAGTCCCATTAGTGTCTTTAGCTTTAGAGGGTTACAAAGCCTGTTGATCCAAGGATATGTTCAGACAAAATGAGAACATAAAATGGGGGCACATGGTTACAGGATGAGCACTTTTCATTAATCTTAAAGCACGTTTTTTAGTCGGGGTTAATGCCATGCCCAGCTCAAAAGTTTTGAGAGAAATGCTGCACACGCTGGAGTTAAATGCCACCGCTGAACCACCAGCGCCCTCTAGTGTCAGGTTTAAATCTCTGCTCTTGACTTGACAGAGGTCAGAGATTCACCTCGTTCTGCTCTACATGTCTGGCATCATGACCTGGCAGATTGGTTCAGTGAGTTTCACCATACAGAGCTACCTCCCCAGAAAGCAGAGCCCCTGTTGGGGCACAGCTGCTGCAGCGGCCCCTGTGGATCCTGCTGAGAGCCGAAGGCAGGGCCAGTAACAGGGAGGAGGCACGGGAAGGTAATTAGAAAAGAGAGGAGACAAGGACGGGAGGCAAAAAGAGGGGAGGAGGGGCAGAGACAGGTGCTGACAGAAAAGTAAAATCGAGGGATTGTTATGCGTCATTTGAACAGTTATTTCCTGGTGTAGGTGTGTGGACCACTGGAGGACTGAGAAGTCTGGTCGATGTTACGTGAATCCTCTAATTTGAATTTTGTTGATGCATTGCTTCTGAAAAGAACTAAAAATATACAACCACACTAATGGCTCTGTGAGACTGTATTTAGACACAGCAGTGCTTTGAGTTATAAGCTAACTTCTTCATGATGGCAATACTAATGTGAGTTTTAGGAAGTATAATATTAACTATTTTACCAACGTTGTTTATTCTGAGGGCGGCATGGCGGTGCCGCCTCACGGCATGAGGGTTCCAGGTTCGAACCCCGGTCTGGGCTCTTCTGTGTGGAGTTTGCATGTTCTCCCTGTGCCTGCGTGGGTTCTCTCCGGCTTCCTCCCACAATCCCCAAAACATGCACATTAGGTTAATTGGCTACTCTAAATTGCCCGTAGGTGTGAGTGTGTGCGTGTGGGGTTGTCTGTCTTTGTGTGGCAGCCCTGCGACTGACTGGCGACCAGTCCAGGGTGTACCCTGCCTCTTGCCCATAGTCAGCTGGGATAGGCTCCAGCTCCCCGCGACCCTGACGGATTAAACGGTATAGAAGATGGATGGATGGATGTTTATTCTGATAGAAACATAAATGTTTGTACCAAATTTCAAGGATTCCAAAGGTTGCTGAGATAGTTTGCTAAAAGACTATCATTTCAATCTCATGGTGGCACAAGAGGATCACCAAAGCCATTAAGACACATCTACTGGGGACCATTAATATCTGTACAAAATTCCATGACAATGAGAGCAATAGCTGTTGAGATTTTTCAGTCAAATCTAAAAACATCAATCACTTTTCAAACGTATTTGTGATATTCAGCTCCAAATTAGACTTCAGTGGGAAAAAAAATGTAATTTCACCAAATGGTTGTTAGCTCGGGGTATTTAAGTAGCAAAATGTTGACATAGACATTTTCAATATTTTATCATGTCAGTTTTAGGTGCTCACTAATTGTTCTCCAGCAAGTCAAGCCTCTCTGAGAATGTCTGTGGTGTGTGACAGCCAAAGCAATCACCACAAGCTGAAGAGGAAAAAGCTTTCCTTCATGTTCGTCTAATCATAACAAAACAGATCAGGTACTTTGTTGGGTAAGTATAAGTGGAAGCTGTATGCTAGCATCTCACACTCTCGAACATAGACAATTTCCATTGTAGCTACCTGAGTGTGAACATGCGCGCACACACACACAGGCATACACACACACTCACACACTCCAGGGGATGTGACATGTTGCAGAAGTCTCGCTGATCTCACACATCTTCATATACTGTTGCTCACAGTAAGAGCTCCTTTGTCATTCCCACATTACTGCCATCGCTTCCACTGTTACACCCAGCACTAACAAGACACACATGCGAGTAGTCTCTCCTCTTCTTCACACACACACACATACACTCTCGCTCTCTCTGTGTGGTGATGACATATTGGATCTCACTATGCTGATGTGCTTGGCTGATCAGTGCCTCATGCTGGTAGCTATTAAAGTTTCTATCAGACATACTGAGACACAAGGGTTGATGGCAACACTTGCAGCAGTTAGATATGTGAATGACTTTAGAAATTATACTTTTCATAATGTAATTAATGTAAGCTCTCAGCCCCTCTGAAGTCTGAACTGAGTATATATGTATATATGTGTGTGTGTGTGTGTGTGTGTGTGTGTGTGTGTTGCACATATACACATGTATTTATTGCTTTTTCCTTTGACAAACTCAAATTAAGTTTCAGATTGCTGCAAAGACAATAAGAGAGACAGAACAATTTAAAGTAACACAGGTTATATGTTTAGTGGCAGTGAAACAGTCGCATTTGTTTGTTTGTGTAGTTTGAATAATGTATAATATTACATGTATAAGTTTATGCGAAATGCATTTCTTTAGACCGGCTCACCAAAGCAGCTTTTGTCCATCAGAAACAAAACACACACGGCCTCTTTTGGATTTTGCAAAGTTAGGAGAACTTAACTACAGTTTAGTGTCATTTACACTTTATGTTCAGCATCTGTCTTTAGTTTTGTGAGGGACAGACGTTTGATTGTTCTCACTCTGGGTGTGTGCTCTGTCTTCACTGTGTAATTTGTGTATAATCAAACACACTGGGGTGACCCCTCAGGTCTGTAGATACTGGCTACTTTGCAGCTTTTGGAACAAGAAGCTGCATATTATCCCCAAGAGGGTTTAACCGAATACTTCAAGTTGTAGATAGTTAAATCTGTATGCACATTCGCCAAACACTTTGGGGCCACACGGTGGGCCTCGTTCTGCTAGCTCTCATAACAGCCACAGTTCTTCATGTCATGGATTCCTAAAGATATTGGAAACTTTCCATGGAAACTGCCCCATGTTGACATTTTCATCATCTCTTATAAAGAGTGGTCATCTGAGTTAGCGTATAGTCTTTCTGTCAGCTCCAACATGTCTGCCCATTCTCCTCTGATCTCCTCCCATCAACGAGGTGTTTCTGTCCACAGAACCACTGCTCACTGGATGTTCTTTCTTTTACACCATTACCATTCTGAGTTAAATTCAAGAGATTGTTGTGCATGAAAATCCCAGGAGGTCAGCAGCTTCAGAAACACTCAAAATAGCCTGTCTGGCGCCAGCCGACAGAAGAGCTAGAGGAAGTGTCCAGGGAGAGGGAAGTCTGGATGTCCCTGCTTGAAGATGATGATGATGATGATGATGATGGCACCAACAATTGTGTCACAGTCAAAGTCACTGAGTCACATTTCCCCCCCCTCGCTCTTTGATTTAAACATTAACCGAAGCTCCTGACCTGTATCCTCATGATTTTATGCACTGCAATGCTGTCACATGATTGGCTGTGTACAAGTGTTCCTAATAAAGTAAATTAAAAAAAAAAACATAAATAAATCTATAAGATATGGTTCAATTCAAAATTGAGCTACTGAGAGAGAGATGCAGCCTAGCTCATCCCAGATGGGTCTAAATGGGTTCATCAGTGTTTGGCAAAAAAAAAAAAAAAAGTGAAGTCAAAGAGTGGAAGTAACAGAGAGCCTCCACTCCTCTCTAATGACATCTGTAAGTGTGGCTGCAGGTGACTTTTGTCAGACAGGGTGTGAGAATCCCACAATGATTCTTGCTTCAGATCGAGGTGTGTTCACACCTTTCACTGTAGCTTGCTGTGTGTGTGTGTGTGTGTGTGTGCGCACACCCGAATGCACACGAGAATGCGTCTGTGTCTGTTTTTACATAGTGTGGATGTATTTAAGTATATGCATCTGTGTGTCTGAAGACTGAGTGTGAGCTTCTGCCTCACCTGCAGGTGCTTGTACAAGTGAGAAAGCCAATTATGCGAGCTGGCAGTAAAAACAATGAGGCATTAGAGACTTACCGATTTTAACACACAGCTTCAGTCAGAAAAAAAAAAAGAGTTTTGTTTGCACGTCTGTTGAATGGAAGTGCTCTTCCAGAAATTTAATGCACTTTACCTGAAGGATATGTCGGGTGAAATTCTATATTTTTGTCACTTTTTATAAATCTAGTTAAAAGTGTTAGTCTGTCTCTCAGTACTTCCTGACTTCCTCACTGTATCTGCAGCACTCTGCTCCAACCCCATGAGCTCCTAACAAGAAATTAATTGATTAATTAATTTAAGGGTCACAAACTTTACTTTCTTACTTTTTTCCCCATTTTTCATTTTCTTTTCGGGACCGGGACTAATTCAGTAGTGGATTAATACACATTTTGTGAGCTAGTGAGTATTTACTTCAGCAGGACAGTGAATGTTGGGCTGTGTCAAAATATACTTATATACTATTCATTTTAAACAGCATCAATTCATTGTTTGGTTATTTTCAGTGAAATTGTAGATGATAAGAAAAATATAGATTTTCAGTACATATAAGTCCAGGATGGTATAGAAAATGATATTTCTTTCTTTAAAAGTTTGTTTTGACTTTATTAATGTTTTGACTCGTCTTTCAGAAGCAGCCTGGGTGGAGCTGCAGACAAAGACAAAGATGAACAACACTAAAATCTGGTAAACTTCCATCACTTCCACATTTTTAATATTTATATATTTACATATTTTAAAAATGTATTTATTTATTTATTGCATTTCTTAGTTCTTTTGGGCACAAGCTACTGACCTCACAGTTCTTTCTGATTATGAGTCACCAACCCAAATGTTTGAGATGATGTTTTTCAGAAAAAGTATAGTCTGCAATCTGCAATGTGCATGAATTAAAATGACATTAAAATAAAACAGAAGACTTCTTTTAGTCAGACATCTCTTTTTATGGACAATAGCAATGAACTTTTTTTCATGGTTTTATACAAACTGTCACTAACTTTTTGTGTTGGTCAGTCTAGATACAGCCTTTGGGCAGAAGTTGCACCATTTCCAGCGATAAGAGTGAGCTTTGTCAGTGTCCATAACAGTAATCCTGCTTAAATTCTGAGCCCTCTAAAAAAAAAAAAAAAAAAAACAAAGAAATAAATATATAAAACTTCCCCACAAACAGGAGAAGGGCTAAGAGTGGCATTTCTGGCCGGGTCCTGAAAACTATTGAATGCCAGAGATGGTTAAGTAGCCTACTGAGTGTCACAGGTCAAAATGTACTTTACCAAACTTATGAGAAGACCAGTAAAGGGTTAATTACACATGAATTCAATATTTTTTATTTTAAATAAATCCTCCTTTTATTGTTCAGGCTTTTCAGGTTTTTCCCCTATGTGCTGAACCTCCTGCATCTAAGTAGACAAAAAAAAACAAACAAACAAAAACATATTTTTCACACATCTGGGTTTTCATAGGTCTGGTAGACATATGATGCTGTACTGCCAAGGCATGTAGAGGAGGTGAGAGGAATTGTGGGGAATGTTACACCATGCTGTTGTCACTGATGAAGTGAGTTTAGCTTAGTGGGGGAAGTTGTTGTGATGCCACCTGCTGGTTGCATATAAAACATTAACACTACAGTATGAGGCAGATTAAACGAGGTTTAATTGGCATCCAAGCTGCAGTTTGACACAGCTCAGCCAGAGCTATGTATGTTGTCATGGACAGTGCCCACATCAGTCATAGGAAAATAAGGTTGAACTGACAGAACTGAACAGGGGCAGTAAGCCATGGACACACAGACTTCCTGCTGCTGAAACCTGTCTTCAGTTACAGCAGAAAATCTTAGTGGAATCAATTTATCTTTTATTCGTTACTAAAGGTAAATGTGTGAGTTTGATCATATTTATGTTAATATTGATTAAATTAATGAATTAAAAAGGTTCATAGGATCAGCTGGTAAAGCACTACATAGGAAACCTGAAATTATTCAAGTTTAGTTCCGTAAACTCTTTTTTTTTTAAGGCAGTGAATGAACTTGAAGCAGCTCATAATGTTTTACGGTGTGCGGGTACGTTTATGGCAGTGAGGAGAACAGGATAAAGCGAACAGGAAACACCACCGAACACTTTGATTTGATTTGGTTTATTTTCAAACTTGTAGTCTTCAGCCCCAACCTGGTGCTGACTCAAGTGTTGATGCAGTTTATCAGACTTCACACAGCTCCCTCTGGAACCACAAAAAGCTTTATACAACTTTTTTTTTTTTTTTTCACATATGCAGCAGCACTCCCCAAATCCTGTAAACAGACTTTGAGGTCATTTTTATTTATGTATGATAACAGCTCATTTCTAATATGTACAGAATTGATAAAATAACTATAAATAGCATAATTAGTGGTAACATATTGATTATATATATTTGAAATGGTAACAGTAGTAACCACACAGCTCATTTACATGCAGGATTCTGCTAATTCTTGACAAGAGCTACCATGACTATTAGCATTACACTTATTCATTACTGTTTATGTTGCTGACAACAGAAACAACCAAATATGTAAATTTAAACAAACAACATGACAGGTTTAAAACAATACTCCATTCATATCTCATACCTGCTCATGTAAATAGTTAAATTAGTCTCATATTATACTCGTACTCAGCAGTGCAGTAGGTGAGCGTGATGGGGGTAGGGGTGATGGGTAAGAATGAGGGGAGTGGAGGGGGTGGAGAGTCAGTGTGAGGATCAGGGTGGGAAAAAGGGGGCGTTGCTGGTATCATGGGACCTTGTGATGAATAGCTGACACAGGGCTACAGGGACCCGGGCACTGTCAAACTGTCATACCACTCCCACTCACATACACTGGGAATGCTAATTAGATGTGTGTGTGTGTGTGTGTGTGTGTGTGTGTGTGCGTGTGTGTGTGTGCGTGTGTGCATGTGTGTGAGCGATGTGCTCATGAGTTAGAACTTTTCATGTGTCATTGCCAACATGACTGAGAAGAATCAGTTATCAGGGAGTAAATCCTTTTAACTATAAAACTGAAAAAGGTTTTTGCAGACACGTCTCAAGTGTGTTGATGTATGTGAGAAACAGTGTTGCGTCTTGAAAAACAGTAAACAGTTCTTTGCCTAATTCAAATCCCTTTTGTTTAAAACTAAAATCCAATTTTTTTAAATAGCAGCTCAGTGATGTGGATTCCTTTTTAAGTTTGGAGGACAGTCAGTAGTCCTCATGTGACCCATACTGTAAATTTGTTAATAGTTGTTGATTTATTGATTATATCAACTACGCAGGTAGTGTGAGTTGATATATGTGGTCCTTTTGAGTGTGGTTTAATGTGCAGTTTATTGTAACTGCCTTTTAAATCATAATCATTGGACATCCTGTGTCTGTGCATTGTGACACTGGAACCACATTGAAATGTAATGTTTATTTATATTTAATGTTGTTGTTTTTTTGTATAATCCTGTGGACAAATAATCAAACCTATAAACAGACATAGGTGAAAACATAAGTGCCTTGGCAGAGGTAAAAACTAAAAGCGCAACAGAAACTTTGGAGCACTCAAGAACTGAATTTGAATATTCAACTCAAGACAAAATCTGTCTGTAATATATTACGTTTTTTAATAAGCGCTAAATGATTTTGGGCCAAAACTCTGATCTGGTTTTGTATTATAAAACCTTCAGACCTGTCAGGTCTGTTTTTTAGCTACAGGACATTGTATGCACCACATCCCTAATCTAAAAACCTCCTGCTCTGTAACTGTCATCGCTTTCTGTCCATCACTGTTTTATTTTCATTAATCCTGTCCTCCTGAATCCTTTTTGCTCTACACAAATAAATGTAATTTGCCTTCCCAGCTGGAAAACATTGTTAGTTATCAGCTGTAACACTAGGTTTTGCACAGGAAATGTATTGTATGTTGCATGAGGGATATTACATTTGTGTTTCTTACTTTTTTCTTGGTATCTAAAGAGGTTCTTCTTGACTTTCAGAGAAATGCAAACCATCAGAACATGGCTGAGTGTGTTTGTCACTTATTTACCCTTTTTCTGTGGAACAAATGGGGGTAACAGGCACATTTCATATTCATGGTTACTCCGACCAGTTTGCAGCTGGCATTCATTTTAGTGTTTGGCCACAAGACTTTAAATTGCTTATGTCGGAGAAGTGGTTCTCAGGCATGCTCGTCAGGAATCCTGCTGGTTTCCATTTCATCCGTCAAATCAGGAACTGCAAACAAAGTCAAGTTTACTCTGGTGACTGTCGGCGGGCCATGCACTCAAAGGCTTTGTCTATCCTCTGTGGCAGTCACAGACTCAAAGCCAACAAAGAAATAAGAGCATTAGCTGAGACTGCTGCAGGACTTCAATGATCTTAAAGCTGGAAACAGTAGTGGGAGCCTATGTGTCCTGTACCAAAAGACAGTGAAATGGCTTGGTGTTATTGATATTACATGATCACATAAAATAGAGGATGTGATCAATTATGTTGAAGCCTTTTTCTTTTTGGAATATGTGTGTGACACAAAGTTATTTCCATTAGTTCCCTTTGGGAGCTGATCAGTAAAGGAGTATGCATTATTTTGCAATAAGATGCAATAAATACAGTCACATACTCAACAATGGGTTGACTAAGTGTTTCGCAGATTAATAGAGTTTTATTTGTAAAGGAACAGTGGGATGCCGCATATCTGACACCTTTATTTCAAGAGACGACATGAACAGTGTTTCACATCTTCATCTTTGTCACACCACATGGAAGGAAATTAATTAAAAGAGAAAGAAAAATTATGCATTACATCAGGTAATTTGAAAAGCCAACACTTTTAAGTTAAAAAAACAAAAACAAACAAACATAAAGATGCAATCTGTTACAAACCCAGAAAGGACACTTCACATTGCCACATTTCTTCCCAGTTTTCGAAGGTCCAGCAGATGGCAGCATTGCACCTCAAACTGCTGGTTGTAGACCTCAAACGGTGGACAGCCAGAACATGGCTCAAATACTGGAGCACGAAATAAGCACCGTTTGATATATTTATTGTGCTCATGACACTTTCCACTTCAAAAGAACAAAGTGTGTGGCTCAGTCTGATGCCAGTTACACTTGTTTGAACTAAATCTGGTTTGCACTACTATTGTTGCGGTAAACCCCTCGTCTGTCCATCATCCATCCCCATCTATCCCTTCCTGCCTTTACCCATCTGCTCTTTCTTTCCTTCACCCCTTCGTCATTAATCTGGCCAGATATTCAGCTTCTCCTTCCTCCATCATTCATCAATCCTTCCCTTCCACTGGTCTTTCTTTCTTTCTTTCTTTCCTTCTTTTTTCCGCCATTGTATTTCCACTGCAAGAGCACATGACTTTGCACAGGAAACTGGGACAAATTGTAAAATTCATAGAATTCATAAAACAGACACTGACAGTGTGGTCACGTGTGAGTATCTCTGTTTTAATGACATCATAATTATTTTAGAATAGTAATATAACCAAATGTGTTGAAAATGTACTTCGACTGAAAATGTGACACTGAAGGTCACTTGAAAATACATTAAATTTTCCATCAGATAAAGCTAAGCATGAGCTGTTGTTCCCATCTGTACATATTTTGGACATGCAGACTAACAGGTATAAAGAGATGTAATTAAGTGGTTTTTAATCACAAGTCAAACACACATTGTTTTTTAAATTGTTGATTTCCTTCTGATAAAAACTATGTTTTTAATGTGCAATTTTTTTTTTATGTACAGTAAAGATGCAGTAGTGTGCAGGAAGGAGTGGAGATAGCAGAGGAGAGAAAATGAATGCAAAAGGGTGAAACGAGGACTAATAAAGAGGGAACAAAAGGAGCGAGAGAGAGAAAAAGAGGGAGAGAGGGAGAGAGGGAGAGAGAGCTGTCTGTGGGTTGAAAAGACGTGGGCTGTTATTTTATTTCCTCTGTGGGTACACAACAACAGCGCTGTCTGTCTGAGGTGCTGACACAGCAGAACTACGAGGAAACATTTTACACACACACACACACACATCTAAATGCATACATGCACGCACCCACACATGCAATCACACACACTCTCATACATTCATGTGATTGTCCAACAGACAAGAACATGCTTTCACACACAAACGTGCACGACTGTATCCATCAAGCGCAGACAACATTAGTTCAGAGAGCTGTTTTTAATGTGTGTGTGTGTGCATTTATTTACGCGTTGCCATTTTCCTCAGAATACACACTGGCAAACGCACGTCCTCAGTACTGTTGGTCTGTGTTAGAACTCTAGATTCATCTAAAAATCTCTGTTTATCTACTACTGACAGTGACCGACTCACATGTGTGTGTCTCTGTGTGTGTGTGTGTGTCCCTGGGGCCTTGCAGTGATCTGGGTTTAATTTGACCAGTCAGGCGATCGAAGCCAGGGCCTCAGTAAATATGTGTGTGTGTGCGTGTGTGTGTGTGTGTGCGTGTGTGTGTGTGTGCATGTGTGGGCCGACCTTAGTGCTGAGGTGAGGCAGAGATCAATGCTGAGGCAAACAGAAAGGTTGAGACAAAACTCACCACCCTCTCTGCCTTCCACTCCTCCACCTCTCTTTAGGTCTCCTCTCCTCGTCGCTCTCCTTCCTTCCTTCATCCTCTCCCCAATCCCTTCCTCTACCTGTGCTGACATTAAGTGTGTGTGTGTGTGTGTGTGTACGAAGAGGATCAGGAGAGAGGAAAGTTTGATCGATCTCAAGCTAATTCGCTGCGTCTCAGCCGCGCACTGACCGACTGACTGAACAACAGGCTTCCAGCCAAAACAAAAGTAAGGTTAGCCATCCATGTCGAGCACCGATCTCTCTCACTCTGTGACATGCACACGCACACACACACACACACACACACACACTCACACAGATGCATGCAAATAACATATATGAAAGCCATGAAGCAGTATCTGACCATTACTTTGTGTGTGTGTGTGTGTGTGTGTGTGTGTGTGTGTGTGTGTGTGTGTGTGTGTGTGTGTGTGTGTGTTTATTGTGACCCACCAGACAACAGTCATATCCCTCTAGTAGCTTTTTAATTGGCTGACCACTCATTACTAATAAGATCTGTATGGATCTTTTTGTTCTCTGGAGGTTTATGTATAAGTCTGTTGTGTGTGTGTGTGTGTGTGTGTGTGTGTGTGTGTGTGTGTGTGTGTGTGTGTGTGTGTGTGTGTGTGTGTGTGTGTGTGTTTGCACATTTGTGCATACGAGCTGTAGTGATTTCTCTCCATCATTATGTTTGTGTATGTACAGTAAGTGTGTGTGTTTGTGTGTGCTCTGTTTTGAAGGAGAATGATACTGGCAGTGCTGTATATGTGTGTGCATGTGTTAAGTGTGTGTGTGTGTGTGTGTGTGGTACAAGGTCATGCCTCAGGGTATCTTTGCTAACATACGCACACACCTGTGGTGCACGCTCTGATCGTGTGACTAGCTGTCATGGTAACTGTCACCAAGCACAGTGATTGATCAAAGAGTTGCGTGACAGGAGGGGGCAGAACAAACATACACCCTCTCCCTGTCTGTCTTATGGACACACACACACACACACACAGTTTGACAGGGAAACACAACACAAGCTCAGAGAAACTATTTAATTGCGTTACCTTTTTATACTCAGCAGATAAACAGTTTATATTTCTGTTAGTTCTTAACAAAGGTGCTTGCATGCTACACCTGTAGTGCACCCTGCTGGTATTAGCATGTAATCTTATTCTTCTACATTTTGAAACAAAGCCGCGTGGGGCTTACTGTGTAACAGTTTACAATGATTATCTCTGGGGAGATAATGTGTTTTCTAAAGATGATTATCTCACTGTTTTACAAATCCATGTCACAGAAAATGAAAAAAAGCCCCCTTTTTTGTTTTTTATAGTTCAGCTACTTCGGCTCTGGTGAGGCCCAGACTGATTTCAAATCTCTGAATCACCACCAGCAACTTAACTTTCATGATCTGATTCATGTTTCATGATCAGTTGTGATTTTCTGCTCACTGATGGCTGTTGTTCATCTCTGAGAAATCATATTTTGTTTTTTTAATTTATGAACAAAACACAGTACTCAGCAACAGCTGAATTCATCCAGAATTGATCCAGAATCCAAAAGCAAATTGATTTAAGGGTTAGGGTTAGTTTGTTTTAAAACCTTTAATCTTGTTTTTATTTACGTCTGTTCTCTTTAAATGTCTCCACACCTGCAGCTTTTAACAAATAGCCAGATCTTAATTTGTGGTTTGTGGCTTCACACTCTTGAGAATCACCTCTTTACAAAAATGACACATGGACAGCAGCGAAAAGTGTCACAGGGCCTAACTGTCATAATTCATGCATACAAGTGGAATTTCGCAGTATTGCAGGGAACAAGAAACACCGGTGAGTGGTGTGATTTAATTGTTCGTTGCCACAGTAACGCTCCTTGCATCTTTAGACAAGTCTTTGAGAACTCGGTCACACACTTTACAGGAGTCGTCCATTACTCTCTTCTGTTTCTGCGATGCCATAACACTGGACTTCAACTGAATTCACTCAGGAAGAGAAATGTATTATTTTCCAGCCTAAAAGCGTGCTCACTTCCACAACAGGCTGAGTGAAATGAATGCTTCTGCATGGGAATGCTGTTATACAGTCTCCTTTTGTTTGCCCAGATAAGTGGTGGTTGTTCGCGTCACCCAGCATCTCATCTTACCCCATTCTCCACTTCAGTTATATAATTCAAAACTATTCGAAACAGAAACAGAACATAAATCTTTACTGGGATCAGATCTCATCAGACAGTGGTGATAGGGGTGGTGATGCTTTAATGTCTGTTTATTTACTGGAACTACTGGAGGAAGAATCAGTCAGCGTCGCAGATCCCAGACCAGAGGGCAGGCAGGCAGATAACGATGTGATGCTAAAGATCGGCCGGCAGGTTTGAACTCTGAACACAACCTTCTATCTGTGAGGTGACAATGCTACATGACAACTAATGGAAATAAGTTTTCAATGACTCTGAGGGAAGAAACAAATAATTCAACCATTCAACCCACTTGAATATGAGTTACACATGATTTATGAATTGCAGGTTCTTCTGAATACACACACACACACACACACACACACACACACACACACACACACACACACACACACACACACTACCACCACCAACACCAACAGAGACCTCTGAGTCTGAGTCTTTGACTAGAAATTGGATTAGTGTATTCAGATAGATGACGGGTATTGATCAAATGTTGTGGGTTGCATGTGGGTACTTCTTGTGTATTCCTGTGTGGCAGCTGATAAGCCTCAGTGCTACAGGCACAGCTACCTGATCTAAGCTACACTGCAGCACAGTCACACACACACACACACACACACACACACACACACAGAGGTCTAGAGAGAAAAGAGAGCCTACTGTTCAGAGGAACATTTTGAAATAGTTTTTACGAATCTATCAAATAACAATATGAAAACAACTCAGTGCGACAATGTAAAAGGTTGAAAGTACAGAGGATTCTCACCCTGCAGCTCTTCTTGGCTTTATGGAGCTTTACAGCTCATTGTTTAGCTGTCCGGCCCACAGCTTTATTGCTCTGCTTTACTGTTTTGCTCTCTTAGTGTTATTTTCAGTGACAGCAGGCTGCTGCTTTAATCAAAAAACCCACTGTACACAACCAAGCCTAAGACAGACAAAGTCATCGGCCAGCTGGTGAGCACAGTGGAGCATTTAGTGGCTAAAGATGGTCCGATATTGGTAGAAACCAAAAACAGGACTAAAGGAGAGTGGTTATTGAACACAAACATGTCTCCAAACTAATGATAAAATTGCACTGAATAAATAAGCAACTGTTTGTTACCATGATCAATTCTGGCAGGTTGAATTATGTTTTGCCAGCATCAAACTGCATCTCTTTTAACTGTGCTAACTGCACATCAGAACTGCTTTTTTACATTTATGGTTCTGAGTGTCACAAAAGAGACTTTCAAAGACATAAAGAAAAAAAAAAACTCCCACTCCTTTTCTGAGTGATTTTAGAAGAATAGTCAATACCTCAAGTTGTTCTGAAAGAGGACTTTTGGTCCCAGTTTCGCTTTCAGTCCATTTTCGAAGAGAGATTATTGAAAAATACAGGCCCCTGATCTAATCTATGTCTGTAACAGTTGTAACAGTGTGGCAGTGGGAGTTAAGCTCCAGGTGGAGGGATAAAAGAATCAACTGGAAGAGAAGTCGCTTTTAACTTTAACACTTTAACATGATTAGATCTCAGCTAACGAAAAAAAAAAAAGAAAAATACGTGTTCACAAGTGGTAAGTGGTCTTCCCAATCTTATCTGTGGACTGCAGAATGGTCCTAACATATGCTGAATTATCGGCTCTATGTTGCTCTAATGCTTTTTCTCTGGATATCCTTTCCCGAAGCTGCAGCCGTGGGACCTGCAGGAGAGATAAAGTAACCTGTTAACATGTTGTGTTGCTGCTTTTTTAGCTGAATGTGGTTCCTTGCACTTCTTTTTCTTGTCTGCCGTGGGGAATGTGTTTTTGGTGATTCTTAGAAAACATGGTGAAATGATGTGTGTTTCCATGCATTGGACCATCCATCTTAACTTCTACTCAGTGTGGACGTATTTTACTCACAATCATTTACTGAACTGTCCATGTCAGCTGACTGAAAACTACACCTAAGTACATCTGTGACTCTCCTCTCTCCGGCATGAATCCTCAGATAACATGAGGATATAAGAGCGGGGCTGAATGCCTTCTTGCCCCTTTGGAATAAAAACGTGGTTTTGATACGGTGAATCTGGGTGTCTCAGTCAGATGATGTTCATGTCAGATGTTTCTGTCTTCATCATTCCCTGTGGACTGACACACTGCTCTCCCTGCTCTGCTCTTCCTCTAGCTGTTCATTTTGCTTTCTCGTTCTCTCTCGACGAAGGTTTGCAGTTAATGCGTGTGTACGTGCGTGCGTGCGTGCGTGTTTGTGTGTGAGTGTGTGTGTAAGTGTGTATGTATGTGTGTGTGGTGCCTCTCCTGAGTCTTACGGATGATGAGAGGAGGGATGCAGTGTCACTTCAGTCAGGGCCTCTCATCTGTCTCCTCCCTCTTGCAAGTGCATTCATCCTTAACACACATACACACACACACACGCATAGACACAGACACACACCTGGCCAAGGAAGACCTCTGAGACATGTCCTTTCTTTAAATCCTCATCTTTCGTTCTTCTCTCTTACTCTTCTTTCTCTCCTCTTTTTTCCTCTCTTAAGCTCACTAGCCTTTCTATTTCTCTTTCTTTCTCTCTCTGTCACCTCTCTCATGCTCTCCATATACAACCTTTCCTCCTGTCTGCAACACTCCTCCGCTCATATTTCCTTGTTGCTCCTCCTCTCCGTTCATACATCCTGATTTAGCCTTCTTGTCCATATTTCCTGGTTTCAGACGTGTCGCCTTGTTCTCTGCTCTCCTGCTCCTGCGTTTCCCAGGGGAGCCATTGGTGGGATGCGGCTCGCCTGTGTCCCTGCTTCAACATCCCTGATAGCAAAATAAATGAACTTAAATGGAGGCAAGGGGGAGAGCAGGGGGAGAGCAGGGGGCTCTGCGTGGAGCAGCCTGCAAACCTGCAATCCTGAAACCTGAAACTTATCGTTAGTTGTAGTCAGTAGACAATTTTTGAACCTGGGAGCAGTACTCCATTACACCGCTTGTTACATGTCATTACAGCCTCAAGAGTGGATGATAGTTTCCACAGAAGCTAGAGCTGATGTCCAGTGTTCTGTCATTTCACACGCGATCTTGTGTGGGATGGCTACTCATTTGCAGATGCATCTGACTCAAACAGTTACAAATATAAAAACACATTCTGAAGGCCTCCATCACCAACCTGCTGCGAGAAGGTCCAGCCTCTGGACATAGAGATGTACTTTTTTTTTGTGTTGATGTTTTATTTTTAAAAAGAATTCACACTCGATTACGTCTCTGATACTTTTGATACTTTCTAATAAAATGTACAGAACAACTGAGTGATCAGCCTGTCAGCTGAGACACATATTGTGAGTAAGACTATAATATTAGCTTTGCCATCATACTGTTACATTTTACTCCTAATATTTGCATAAATTGAGGTTTTCTTATTTTTCATGAAAATTGGTTAAAATGTGCTCTACATTTGGATGAAAATCTGACTTTTATTGTCTTGAATGTATGACTGTCTTTCTTTCACCACATTATTTAAGTCTCTTTAGTAACTGAGTTTCCAAATGTCTCACTGTGACTAACCTGGATAGGTAAAGATTAAAATGTCAGTCTATCTGAAAGTCCATCCATCCATCCATTCATTCAACCATCCATCCGTCCATCCATCCCTTTGCCTGTCTGCCCTTTATTTTTGTCTTCCATCCATTCATCATCCATCTGGCCAGCCATAGCTAACCCCCCCTCCCTCCCTCCGCCTCTCAGCCATCTATCTCCCTCATTCTTCATGTCTCTTTCTGCACACATTTCTCCCTGCATCTGCTCGTCTGTCTATGTGTTTTCCTCTGTGCGCTGTTGGCAGCATTGCTAAAAGGCTGTCAGCTTTGACCTTTACCTGTACCCCCCAGTCCCCCAAAACCCTTCACCACCAACACACACACACACACACACACACACAGACACACACACACACACACACACACACACACACACACACACACACAGAGAGAGAGAGAGAGAGAGAGAGAGAGAGAGAGAGAGAGAGAGAGAGGGATGCTCTCACCTCCTCACTGTATACAGTGAAGTACAAAAGAACAAACAAACAAACAATGAGGGAAGAGCACATGAGGGAAAACTAAGAGTAATAGGGACAGAGACGGCTACATAGGAGGGGGGTAGTGAGGGGAAAGATGTGCAGAGAAGACCAAAAGAAAAAGAAATGGAGGGTTGAGCCAGGCAGACAACAGGTATTGATTTTTGTCTGCTTAAGCGCAAAAACAGCAATAAATGACCTTCTGTGATATTATGAGATAAATTTCAGTTGAAGTCATTGCTCACCTGCAGTTCCCTCTTTCACCACCATGGAAGTGTTTCACTTCAGAAGTTTATGTCTTGGTGAGATGATACTCAAGAGAGAAATAAATATTAACAACCATACAATGATGAGCTGCAACATAAACACTGGTGACTGGTTTTAATGTTCTGTTTGACTGGTGTATGTTAAGAGATATGTTCCTTTGCTGTATGAGTGCTACACCTGTCAAACAGAGGAAGGTAGTGGTCTGTGCTCTACTGCTTCTGATGTTTCACTTCTTAAAAATAGACAGGTGTGATGAGAGAGTGAAAATTGGAAATGCGTTCTGGAGGATGTCTATTGTTGATATATTACAAACTGGGAGGATACAGAGTGCCGAACTTTCACAATCAGCACTGTTGTTGATTTTCTGGGAATAATCGGACTTGTAATGTGACTGGACAGGTGTAAGTGTGTGCTGCTTTACACAGCTGTCATCCTTCCTGCCCCATCACATCGGTGATTTTTCACTGAGAAAAGCAAAGGGAGGCTGTGACCGGGACGCTGCAGTGACGCACCCTGCTAATGGACTGCTTCGCAACCTTTTTGGTAAAACACAACAACCCTAATGGTGATTCAGCTGCAACATTTTGATTAAATCTTGTGAGATCCATGTTTGTCTATCTGTCTCTGCTAATTGGATGTTATTAGAGTGGAAGGTCAAACTAAAGCAGAAGTCATTTTATTCATCACCTTTATCAACATCTTTTATCTGAGCTTTGGTATATGGTATAGTACTCAGTACATTTAAAGGGGTATTTTTTGTGAGGAATTATTTGCTTTTTGACCCAGTTAACATTTTCTTGTCATGACTAGCCCCTAAGGGGGCTGTTCTCTGAACCCTTTTGGTTATATTTTGAACCCTCTTTTGGACTCTTGTTAAGTTTAAGTTTGCTTAGCATAGTTCCTGTTTTATTTTGAAATCATGGCCCTTGTGTATCTTGTCTGGTTGTACTTCCTGTCTTTGTCTTGTTTCCTGCCTTTGTGATTGTCTGCCCCGCCCTAATTGGTTTCACCTGTTGCCCATTGCCTTGTGTATTTAAGTCTCCTTGTTTCCCTGTGTTCTTGTCGGTTTGTCTGTGTCCATGCCTGTGTCCATGCTTCAGTCTGCACCACGTCAAGTCCCTGTGTTTGTTCATGTTCCTGTGTCTTGTGTTTTCCCCCTCATGGACTTACCTCGGTTTCTTTTGTTTCAAGTAAGAACTTTTGTATTTTTGCTTAGTTTTGTTCCTTAGAGTTTTTCTCCCATGTGGATGGTTTTTGGTTGTTTGAGTTTTGTTCCCTTGCCCTGGACTCTTCCAGTGATTTTGGTTTATTAAAAAAATTTTAGTTCACTCATTCTGCCTGTCTTTGGGGTTTTTGCGTTTGGGTCCAAGTCCTTGGGGTTAAACAAACACCACAGAATGACTGTGAACTTGTTGCATTCAGCTACATGTTGTGGAGACAGAGCACTGCTGATCATGACAGCATTGTGAAAGGTATTCCTTTATAGAGAAAGTGAAAATTCCACTTGCCAAATTACATCTCATGACTGCAATGCCTTCTGGTTAATGGAGAAATGGATGTCTGTGATTTTTTTTTTTTCCCAATTTGACTGCTGATCAGTGTAAAAAAAAAAAAAAAAAAAAATCTTAAACTTTCTTTCACTTCCTTAGCTATAGATAACTTAAAGTAAAACATTTAGGAATTAAACTCCATTTTAGCTTCGCTAAAAATATAAACATGGCGTTGTGACATTGTGCTGAAAATGCTCCCAGAGAAAGTACTGTACTAATAGCTGAGGTTGATTTGATGTTCTTCTTGATAGAAACAGATAACGACAGAATAGCACAAAAAACTGTGTTCGTGTTACTGTGTTAGAGTGCACTTAAAATTTAAGGCACACTCCACTCACAGTGTCTGTCAGACCACTCAGTGTTTTTCACCCCGTGTAGCTGCATTTTATTTGCTCGGCTCCCACACAGTCATGTTCTTAGGGTCTCTGTAACTAACAATTTTGGATCAAATCGTTGTTGAAGCAGGACACACTGAAAGTAACTGTGCATCAGTGAGTCACAGCAGTCAAATGTGGTTTGGCTGTGATTACTCGTCATTCCTCGCTCTTTCATTTCTGTGTGTTTATGTGCCCAAAAAGCTCTTGGTTACTGTGAATAGAGACATCATAGATATGGTTTCGTTAAGGAGTTAACATGGTTCACATTTACCCAGTTTCCACTATTACCCAAGTTTAATCTGGTGTGCTGACTGGGCTGATATGGTATAGCCCACACATATGTATATTATTTATTATGTGTGAGTGTTTTAAATAAATTATTGCATCCTGTCATACAATTTACTTTCTGTAAAAAATGCTATTCCTTGTTTTTCCCCCAAGATGTAACAGATACATTACAGATATTTGCAGTCATTTAGTACAGTTCATCCTGTGGGGAACATGAATGAATGTATGCACCAGATTTAATGGCAATTCATCCAATAGCTGTTGAGATGTTTGTGTATGTCTTTAATCTGTCTTGTTAACCATGAGGTTCTTCCTTCTCTTTCCCCAGCTCTGACTTTTGGGGGAGCCATCTACATTCTCTCAAGCCCTGACCCATTTCCTCCACCACTCACAATCTTTTCTTCCCTTCATCCATCGCTCCGTCTTTTCCATTAACAGCATGTGACCTGTAGGTAAGTGCTCGTTGAATTGGTCCTCTCCTCTCTTTACTGTGTTTTAAATAGCTCTGCTTTTCACTGGCCTCTGTCTTCTGAGCTCTTAGCTGTCCTCCCCATCCCTTCCCAACGTTCTCTCTCCCAGCATCTGTGCTCATTCGACCTCCCCCCTTACCCTCTGGGTTTTTCAAACGGACTATTTGTCGCAGCAGCTCGTTGATTACTACTGGTGTTACTGATTTCATCATCTGTGTGGATTTCACATGTCCTCAGTGTGTTTGCATGAGCTTAATTCCAAATTTTCTAAACATATGAATGAGTTGGACTGGAGTTGGCCACAGATGTCAATGTGTTTGTCTGTCGTTATTGTGTGTCATCACTGTGATGGCTGTGTGACCAGTCTGGCTCATTTCTACTACCATCCACTCACTTTATAACTGGGGTAGATCCAGCCGCCTGCGACCCTGGAAAAAATAAAACTAAAAATTGTTATGTGTACAGAGTCCCTCTCCATCTCTTTTCTATGTTCCATTTTTAGGTGCTTTCTTACTTTTCGTCCTCCCGGTGGTGCAGGGGGGGATCCCCAAATTACCTGCAAACAAAAATAACAACCGAACAAAGTGCTTTTCCGCCTCATGCTTTTGCTCCTTGTCTTCCTTGTGATAAAAGATACAAAATATTGGATGCTAGTCATGCTACATATTTTAACAAAAGGCATCTTGTGCTGTTTGGCCCATAAAATGCACTTTTAGAGATAAATGCCTGATGTAATACTGACATTTGAATTTACAGGAGCGATGTACATATATGATTTTCCATCTGTGTGCTCTAGTTTTAAAATTACACACAGTGATCTGAGGAGTGGTTCCCTGTCTGGTTTGATTTTTCAAATATAGGTGTAACTAATTACATTGCTTTTTGCTGCATTGAAATAATTCCTGGAACGGAGCTGTTGTTAACGTTATTAGTTCCATCTGTGCTCTCTTGCTATGACAAGTCAAAATGTCTGCTGTGAGACATGCCTTTGAATCTGTTTCATTTGGGAATGATAAAGAAATAAAAAAAAGAGTGCTCTGATCCTAGCAAGGCTTTCAGGATTCAAGTTTGGAAGGTTTGTACAGGAAGTCAAACAAGATTTAGAGAGCCCTGTGGCTTAGAGGTTAAGATCATCCTGTATAAAATCTAAAAGTAGTCCTGATCGGTGACATATTATTAAACACACAATATGTAATTTCTGGTGCTAGAGGTCTCTCAATCAAAACAATAACAACAGAAGTAGTTTGATGATGTCGTGAAGCAGAGTGGGATGATGGAAATCTTTGTCTTCATCACCATTTCTGATGACAATCTATGTGATGTTATGTGGCTGAGCTAGTTTTCCTACTTCTTCTTTCTGCTTCTCTGACGCAGCATCTGGTGTTTACTGTGGGGTTTCCCTGGATATGACGCCACTGACAGGCAACCAAATGAAATGGACTGTTACCATGATTAAAATCAGGGATTTCTCTTGGCTTGAAAATTGTTGGAAACATTTGAGATAATATAAATACACAGCTCAACTAAATATACTAAGCAGGTGTAGTTGTAGTGAATTTTTGACCTGATGGTGGTGCTAGATGAAGAATCAGAGGATCACTAAGGTCACTGAGCTTCATCCTCCAGGGGTCATGAAAGTTTTTTTGCCAAGTTCTATCTATCATAGACACGTGTTGTTGTTTTTTTTAACCTTCACAGTATCAGTGTCAGCAATGTGTCTGTCTTTTTGCCCCTCTTTCCACCTCTTTACCCTTCTGTCTGTCTTACTTGTAACTCCCTTCATCAGTTTCTCCCACTCTGCCCCCCCCCCCCCCCGAGCAGCTCTCTCTCTCTCCTGCTTCACCTCAACTTCCATCTCTCCCTTAATGTGTGGATGAAGTGAACAGGCCAGTCAGGCTCTCCTCTCTGCATATATTTAAATTAATTGGGGGCGTGAGAAGCAAACTCAAGTTTTCATCTTCACGATCCATCAGGTGCATTTAAAACACTAACAGACTGAAATACAGACACACACACACACGCTGTGAGTGTTAATTAGTGTGCTGAGCCACTCTGTACACTGCTGTGTCTTCTAGTTAAAGATAGCTGCAGTGACAGTTTAAGATGGAATACTTTTTACTTAATTTTTGGTTGTGGACATGTTTTCACCCTCACTAATGTCACTGTCGAGTGGGCAAAATTATTTTAATGCAAAAAAGAGACAAAATCTTTTTTACTCTCCCATTGACAGAATGACAATATTTTCTCCCATTGACAAAAAGGTGATATTAAACTTTGGAGTAACAGTTTATTGTCGTATTACCGTGTAACTCCATTAGTTTAGTTGGGCTTTGTGGACTGGGCCAACAAGCCTTTCATGGTGTACCACACAAGTGGTGGCAAAAAAGCAGAAAACCTCTTTACTAAGACTTTGCTGTGTTTGTGGCCACACTGGTATGTGCTGCCTCCAGGACATAGCCATAACCTTGCACTTTGAGTACACTAGTTTTCTGCTATAGATGTTTTCCCCCCGGTGTGTGATATAAAATAGTTGATTCAATACTTTGTGTACACGCTGAACTGCTACCTGTACGCTGACAAATTACTGAGGACACCATCAGATTTGCTCCCGTAGGAGCTGGGTAGTACACTCAGTGCTCTGTAGCCTGTGGATACTATTAATGGATGCCTGCAGAGTTTAATCCTGCAGTTTTGTGCATAATTAATGTTTACTAGTGTTAAACCTGTAACACTGACACATTATCACCTTAACAATCTGTTGCCTACTTACACAGTAAGATATAGAGAGACATTGGCATCCTCTCCACCAACTGACTGTGTGGTGAATTTAAGTGTACTCCGTATCATTTCATGTTGTATTCTGATTGGTGGGTTTGCCAACATGGGCATGCTGCGTTTGGTTGTCAAAGCTCCAAATCGTCTGTCGGTGGATGTGTCTCACAGTACGATGTAGGACCACCCATTTGGAGTGATGACAACCGGCTTTACCATATTTCTCTCATGACTGTCAATTTCGGCAATGCTCTCGGAAGGTTCCAGTTCTCTAGGGCCTTGCCTTACCATTCATACCTTGCCTTCATTTGCTTTTGGAATATGATTTTTTTTGTTTTGTTTTGCATAATGTAGAAGAGACACACACTGGGTGAAGGATTAAACATTACAGACTCCAACTTAAAACGCAAGAGAGTCAAGAATCAAGAATGACAGTGGAGTCATTTGTATATTGTCACTGTTGGATGAAAGCCTTGGTTATTATTCTTTGTGGGTGTAGACTATGTTTTATATTACTTTTTTCTCCATTCTCACACACACACAGACACACACACACACACACACACAGGTGTAGTGTGCCAGTGTTATTACAGTAGAAGATTGGCCTTTTCCTCTTCCTGAGAGATCAACCATCGATCTCCAGAGTCAACACAACACCTTATGCCTTCCTGATATTTGCACACAGGTGCAAACAAACATTAAAACAAGCACACACATACAATCAAAAAATGAATGTAAGGAACCCCACCACCATTCACACTCCACACACACACGCACAATAAAATGACACTGCGACCTGACAAGATTTTCATTTAGATAAACAGAGATGCAAAACAGTCTTGTGTCCTACTCACCTTGTTAGACGTGAAGACATCACCTGCTGTCTTCAGGGCAGATTCACACTCGTCTAAGAAAAGTGAGCATCCACTACTCGGTGTTGGCCACAGGCCACAGTGGCATGTTTTTCTTCAGGGTGTGCTGCATACCAAATGTTCTCCAACATGTCTGGCTTCCTCTTGTGAGCACAGCAGTGTTTTCACTGACTGCCCACTTTACACCTCCCATTCAAATCTATTTGAATCGCTCTTTTCAGTAGCTTATGGCGAAGGAGTTGGTCTATTTTTGCTCTAGCTGTTTTCTCGATGCCTGCCCACTTCACACGTCTTCGAGGACTAGTAGAAAATTCTCATCATGAACAAGACTAGTTGGGACAGTTGATTAGAGCGAACAAGAGCTTTTTATGAAAATAAATGATGTTATGCTGAGCGTGTTATAAGTGTTAGGTTGGAGTTTTGTAGCTCTCCTTGTCAGCCTGGCTTGTCTTTTCACTGGACAGCCAATCAGTCTATCAGTCAGTCAGTCAAAGGTCATATATATCATACATCTCATATGCCACTCAATACTCTTCACACAATTGGCTTTCTTTTCACATTCGGAATCAGGAAACAATTCCTCCACCCTTATCACTTTTTATCAAAGCTGCACCTGCCTTCCGGCTATATATATCTTGGTGTTTCTCACCTCTCCCACGTTTTTTCTTTCAATTTACCACCATCGCTTCCACTCTCACACTCGTCTCACAAGTCCCATCTTTCCCCTGCCTTCCAACTGTCATGTTAACAGAAGCACAGTCTTCAACGCTTTAACCCTCTCACCTTTAGTAATTATTATCTTTCATCCTTTGTGACAGCATTTTTTTCTTTTTCGTGTCCTTTTCTTAAACACACACATTCACAGATTTGCAGGGTTTTAGGTTTTGGCACATTCTGTTCTCAAAGAACGGGCTTTGACAAAGCGTGAAATAAAGTCAGTGAGGAGAAATATAAGCGGAGGGAAAACAGATTTTGGCTGAGAACACAAACGTATAGAAGTTCATTAATAACAAAAAGCTACTGAGAAAGTTTAAAATACATTTTGAAAAGTGATCAGTCTGAATAACAGAGGGAGTGTAAGGACAAGATTTTGTTAATGATTTCAGGAAACATGACAGTTTCTTTGGATCAGTATCTCTAAGAGTAATTAAACACACAAAGGGTCGTGTTTCATTACTGCATACTGCAAGACTGTCTTGAAAAATTACTTGGAAGATGGCTCTTAGCGCATTGTTTCCTACCAACAATCTTTTGATTGTTTTCTTTTAAACATGACCAATCTTAACCCAGGAGTTCTTCTTTTAACCAGTATGACAACAATATATCTTTCAACCCAAACTCTTAACCATAGCTCTGTAGTATTTGTGCCATAACCTAATCTACATTGTACCAACCTGCGGATACGTGGTGAGAAAGCAGTCACATGCACTATTTGGAACTATATCCTCACACCACCTGCTCGGTCACACACTAACCAACCAACCACGAGGCTACGCCTAATACAGTCATTTACTACACCCCCTCCAACCCTACAATCCCCTCCAAAAAATTTGCTGGGATGTAGGGTTCTTCCTGAAATCAAGGGAGTACTTGGCTGTACTTACTCCTCGCATGAGTGTTTCCCATTGAAGCCTGTTAACTGAAAATTTTGGCCAATTAAACAATTAGTATATTGCTCTTGAAACTAGTTCAAAACTCACAAAATGTGTTTCTGTCTGCACTCAAATCTAAACATGGGCCTTGTGCTTTTTCTAGTTTTGACATTGATAAGCTTTCAAACAGAACAGACAGAGATTCAGATCACTGTGCAACAAGCAATGATGGAACAAGAGAGAGTAAAGGCAAGCAATAAAAGCCATGAGCTACTGCGTCTGAGGTGTGGAAGTAAGAGCTGGAAAGCTGCAAAGGTTAGAGGACAGTCAGAAAGAAGAGGAAAAGAGAGGGAGAGAGAGAGAGAGAGAGAGAAAGACAGAGAAGTGATGACAGGTTATTTTTCACCTTTCCTCTCCTGACAGCTGATGTTATTTCCCATTCTCCTCGGACACACAGCAGATCCAATCTAAGGCTTCTCTGGACGGCCCTTCTGAAGCCCCATAACCAAATGAAAACCTTTATTACATACACCTTACACAGACGGCACACACACACATACACACACATAAAGAAAAACACAAAAGCTACACAAAATATACACCATATACTCTACATCCAAACACTCAAAATGAAAGAAGAAATATCACAGTCACGCTGTTACACACACTCACCCACGTGGATGTAATGAGATATACGTTACACAGACTTGTATGTGCAATATAGAAATCAGACTCCCTATGAGGGCTGCAGACGACAGTTTGCATGTA
The DNA here is from genome assembly GCF_017976425.1 of Toxotes jaculatrix. Lineage (NCBI taxonomy): Eukaryota > Metazoa > Chordata > Actinopteri > Toxotidae > Toxotes > Toxotes jaculatrix. The sequence goes on along the minus strand of NC_054398.1, from coordinate 5,600,756 downwards.
CTGTATGTGCAAATGCATCCATGTTCCAGTTGTCAGCCTTTCTTCTTTTAGTGTGGTTGGCACGCCCGGTGCACCCTGCCTGAATGGGCATTTTTGCTTGTGTGTGTGTGTGTGTATGTGTGTGTGTGTGTGTGTGTTAATAGTAAAGGCCACAGGGGAACACATCAGGTGAAGGTTTAATTCTTTGGCTGTTAGTTTACGGAGGTTTATTGCTGTTCACAAGGCTGAGTGTGTACACTGGAGACAAATACAGTGTATGCACACTAACACACACACACAAGTGCACGCAAGCACAACACTGGGGAGCCATGTGCGTCAGGCCATAAAAATAAAAACCCCACAGAAAATCTCTGCTGTGAGTACTCTAAATTATTATTCCACCTCTTCCTACCTCCCTCCACCCTGGTTTTTATTCATTTTCTTGCCTCCCCTTCTCTCTATAAGCTCCCTCATATCTTGTGTATGTATGATCGCCAGACAGTGGTAACACAGTATTTATCCTGATGCCTGGGAAGAGATTGCCATTAGTGAGAAGAGAGTGACATTCAAGGAAAGTAAGAGACCTGCAGCAAAAGACAAAGTGGGAGAAATTCAAAAAATGGTTCTTTACAATGAATGAAGGGCATAAAGAGAGAAACAGAGCAACTAAGAGACACTCAAAGACAAAGAGACTGTGAAAGACATAAAGATAGAGAGAGAGAGAGAGAGAGAGAGAGGGGTGATGACAGCTAATCAGATAGGTGTGAGAGAGGAGGGTCAAGGTGACTGTTCCTCTTAAAACACCCTTACTACTATCAGATTATTTCAGTCCATTAACATGACAAAGGGGGTCGTACTCTGGGAACTGTGGGAAATTGAGTTTTTGTATGCTCTTGGGGTATGAGTGTGAATGAGAGAAAAAGGAAAAGGTCAAAATCTGACTTCCTCCAGTGACATTTCTCTGATACTACAATCACTGCTCTCTTCCCTGTGTTATTTAAGTCTGCAAATCATCAAGGGTGGAAGAAGTATTCAGACTCTTGGCTTAATTAGAAGTACGAATACCACATTGGCAAATGTACTTAGAGTAACAAAAGTATTTAATGTATCTGATATAAAACATCAGATACAATCTGAGAAATGCCCATCACATCTTCAAATCAAACATTTTGCATGGAATATCACAAAAGAAATGATCAAAACTGGTGCATTTTAATTTTCTGATGATGAACTAATCGACTAATTGTTGCAGTTCTCCTTTTTTAAACTAGTGGGCAGTTTAATCTTTCAACGTTAACTCATGATTTGAGAGCTTTTCATGTGTCTTCATATGCATGTTTTAATTAGTAAATTAAAATATACATATGAAGACTAACACATATGTCAGACGGCGAGATACCCAACAGTTCATTTCATGTTTCTGTTAACTTTGCCAATGACAATTATTTGTGGAAAATGAACAATAAACAGCAACACAATCTGCTTACCAATGACGACCATCACGTGACTCACTACTCAGAATTCAAGTGGCTCTGTCGAGGACGAAGAGTATGAGTGGTAGGAAAAATCCTGAATCTGAAAGACATCAGGAGGGCGATTTCTGGGCTTTAATGGAAGATGAGGGCATCCAGGCTCACATTGGGCAGGAAGCCCAAGAAGTGGCTCAGCTGATGTTAGAGCACTACAGCAGCTGTGATGCCAAGACGACCAGTGACCTTCCACTGAGCTCCAGAGAGAAGTTGCCAGAGGATCAGAGGATTCCAAAACCAACACTGATGAGGACAGTTTCTGTGGTCTAATGGAAAATAAAATCATCCACACTCACCTGAGGGCGGAGAGCTGTAAGGTGGCTGAGATGATTTCCAAAGAGTACTGTGGTGAAAAGACATTCAAGACCAGAAGATTCACAGAAACATCAATGAGGGCAACTTCTGGTCCATAATGGAGGACCTGCATGCTCACCTGAGGAGAGAAGCCTTTAAGGTCGCTGAGCTCATCGGCTGAGAACACAGAGGTCATGAGACATCTGCCAAGAACATTCCCAAAAACATCAACGCTAGCAGCTTCTGGTCTATGTTGGAAGATGAGGACGCATGTGCTCACTTGAGGCATGAAGCCCATAAAGTGGGAGACTGGGTTGATCAAACCATTTGTACGCAAGTCCAACCAGAGTACTCCTAAAGGAGCATTATGGAGGATGATGCATCGCAGGCTCGTCTGAAGGAGGAGGCTCACAAAGTGGCAGATCTGATTGCCAGGCATTGGAGGACTGCCAACAGAGTCCATCAGCTTTGGCCATCTTTAGTTTATTACATGAATGTAAATAAATATGTTTGAAAACAAACAAACAAAAAACATATGTTCTTTATATTTACTGTAATCAAGAAACTCCAAGGATCCTGATGAAATGATCTGACTGAGGTAGGGAGAATTATTTGAAATAACCCACTATAACTGTGAAACTGTGAGAGTTGCTGATTAATACCCCATAGACACTGCTTGTTTGTTCTCTGTCTGCCACTGATATAATACAACAGTGTGAAAGACGTTGAGCCGTGCTTTACTTGGAGTGCACAGAAGAGCACCTCAGCATGACTCATGTCCCAAACACAAAATGTGCTGAAACATGTTCCCCAAGCCTCTGAACTAAAAACAGCTACTTTAAAGTGAACCTCTCCTTAGAAAGAGCTTTCATGATAAGAGAAACGCAACACAAATCTTTTGAACTTTCCTACAGGTATCTCAGGACGGATGCACCCCATTTTTGATTGAGGGTGTGTGAACTGGCTAATGCTCCCCTCTTTTGTCTCATCTCTTATGATGCTCCCTGTTTTCTACCTCCAATGGTCAAAAACACTATTATCAACCCCCCCCCCCCCCCCACACACACACCCAGATTCAAATCAGACTTTGCAACTTGGGATTGACTTTTCATTTAAGCATAGAGAAAAAACATGTGCACACAAGGGTTTCTGATATTAAATATGCCTGCTCTGAGTGGGTTTACTTTGATGCTGATAGTAGATGGATATCATGTAATATTGATGGCAGATTCCCAGAGAGTTTGTTGCTTGTTTCTGCTGAATGCTCTCTCCTTGGTAAAAAGAAGTGCAGCTGCAGCAAGATAAATAAAAAAAAACAACAACAACTATTTTCCAAATAGTCCTTAATATTACATTAAACACACCCTGTATGACCAAAAACACAAAGCTCGCCAAAAACTTCTGACCAACTATTTCACATGGTAAGGTCTTGGTTGTGGGGGTCAGGCACAAAAAAAAAAGAAAGAAAAAAAAATCCTTCCTTATCCAATTTTCAGATTTACTGTTTACAAAAAAAAAAAAAAACTGAAAAAATAGCAAAGAACATTATTATTTCTTGAATAAGATGTCAAATTACAGTGATTTACTTGCATTCCTGAACGGAAAAAAATTGTTTGAGTCGTGGTTTACAATAACATTTTCTAGTTTTAAACAAGTTTTTGAAAGATTTCTAAAATATTTGTGTTTCCTCGTTTATTAGACAGGTGGTCCAATAAATTTGTTAAGCACTGTAGATTAAATTTAGGATTTAAGATTCTATGATTTCAAAGTACACTGAGACATTACACTTTGTAAATTTCAGTCACAACAGGGAAAAAAAATTGACCAGTACTGTAGTATTTTATTCTATTCTTTGAACAGGATGACAACCTTGCCGTGCACTAGGCTGTCACGCCCAGCAACCATCAGACCCACCAATGTCCTGTCAACAAAATATAATCAGGTTTAGAAAATGAGATTACAGGCCACACTTTACATATCTGATTTGATTATTTCAACAGAAGTGCTGGATGTGGTGACAGGCAATAATTCACTTAATGGCAGCCCCACTTCAAAAATGTGCCTATAAATAGCCAGAGCATATGTTAATTAATCTTATGCCAGGACAACTGTATATTAAATAACCGATTAGATTTGTGCCAGCCTGCTGCATCAGAACATCATGATGCTGATACATCAATAAAAACGAGGAAAAAAAACAATGATACTGCACAGTGTGTTGCAACAAGGTCAGCACCAGGAGTGAGGCCAAAGCTGGATTAAAACTGTCCAACCGCAGCTTGGCAACTGTCAAAACAGTCAAGTAATCAGGGGCAGTAATTTAGGACTACCCACGCTTTACTTGTAGCATTTTACTGTCAGATTGGTATTTGTCTTTCCAAAAACTCTGAAATGCTTTATGTTTTCTTCTTTTTTTCATTCTTCTTACAGTATATTCCAACTAGCAACCAAACACAGAGACCGTACCAATATTTACCCTGATTGTTTCATTTTTTAACAAACAAAAATAATTTTAAAAATGCTATAAAATTGTTATTTTGTGTTTTTTTTTCCTCCACAAACACTGTAAATCTGCATAGATGTGAAGTCCAGACTGCTTTTGGACAGAATGTGTCTATGTAGATGAAAATACTGGAAAGATACACATGTCTGTATGCTTTGATTATTATCATTAATTCCACTCTGTAGAGGTGGTGGATCCAGCAGGAGGGTGCTGGGAATTGGGATGGTTTGGGATGGGTTAGGACAATTTATGGTTAAAATAACCACCCTCAAGGTTCAGGTGTTTTCAGTTACTGTGGCAGATTAGACCTCCAGTCAGGGTGGAGCTGTGCTGGCAACTACTCTATGCGACAACAAGCCTTTGTGCTTGGACTGATGAAAGAACTTCCTAATATACAAAGTGATTTTTTGAGAGCTGAAACAATTAAACTCATGAAAATGTATTTAGCCAATTAGCCAATGACTAAAGGTTGACTGTCACGCAGTCTTCATCAGCAGATTGAGTTACCATGTGATTCAGTTGAAAACTCTTGATGAACGTGACATGGATGAAAAGTCCTGGACAACAGAATCACGGACAATGTGTAACATCACACGTGCCATGAGCAACTAAACAGACTCAATCTGCAGCCGATGAAGACTGTGGGCGACAGTCAAAAGCTTCAGAACATTGACCATTACCTGGATTTCCTGCACTTTGCTTGGTTCCACATGATGTTTAATAGCCGGCTGGCCAGGCTGATGGGCTTTGAAAGTCTAAATACTTCCTACTCTAAATAAACTCTAGCTTTATTCAGTGGTTTGCAGCTTGTTCTCTGCCTGGCTTGATCCAGAGAGAAGTTAAGCTCACCTGAGTTCAAGTATGAATAATCTATCTGGAGCATGCTCCATTAAAAATTTAAAGTTTTAAGAATGTAACATTTGTGATTTTGCCCTTGCTGGCTCATACAACTGTCTCAACCTCCCCTTTGATTAGACAGAACGCACCGAGATCGAGAGCTAGTTTGATGAATGCGAACGGGAGAATGGGCATCGGCTTTTGGAATAATTGGGACCAGACACCATTTTGCCGACTGCCTCCCTGCCTGCCATCCTCAGCCTTTTTTTTTTTGCTTTTCTCTTTGTGTTTAGTCACCTCTGTTTCTCAGAGATGCATGACATGTACAAGCAAGCGTCAAGCAGAGATCAAGCTCCCCAGTGAAACAAAAAGAGGACAGACAGAAAGAAAGCAGAGGGCATTAGTCTTTTTCCTCCAGCTTCCAGATAACGTACCGTAGAAAAAAGTACTATACCTCAGGCAAGGATATGATGCAATGAAAATGCATGCTCACATGAACCCGCCTACACACACACACACACACACACACACACACGCAGAGGTCTCAGGAGGAAAGCAACTGATCACCAGACAGCACATCTCACTGATGCCTGGTTAACCCGAATCCCTCTGCGTTTACCTGGCTCACTGTTCATGAGTAGGTGTGTGTACGTGTCTGTGCGTGTGCACGTTTTGTTCTGGAAGACTGCCTCTGTCTCTCTGCAAGCTTAAAGCGTGTGTGTGTGTGTGTGTGTTTGTGTGTGGGGTTGTTTTGCAGGAAACTGTGGGACCTGAGATTCTCCTCTGAGATGCTCTTTTTAGCTGTTGAAAAATCACAATGTGTGCTTGAGTCTTTGTACATGAGTGAAACTGTGTATGTATTACATGTATGTACTGTATGTTATATAAAATTTTACCCACACATTCTACACCTTGTGTAGTTTTACACCTAAGTGGCAAATCACGATCCATTTGCAAATTTAACACACTGAATATTTTTGGTTCAGATTTCCAATCTCTACGGGAAAATACATATGTAGCACTTCTGAAATAAAAGTGATGCGTAGAAAAAGGCAGTGATGATTCACTGTATTTGCCTGCAGCAATATATACTCAGTAGATCAATATAGCTAAGAATCTGGTCGAGGATCATCAACACAGTTGCTGTCAAATTGTTGTATAAATATATTGTCCAAGGTGTTTTCTGTAAATTATAAACCTTCAAATATTTGTGATGTTTTTGGGCTGAAATCAGTCATGCAAGTAGAGATTTTGCGTAGTGTTCAACTTTGCTGAACTTGCTGACATTCAAATATATAATAGGGAAAGAGGAGGCTATCGTACAGAATTATCTATGCTGGACCATCCAATCTTTTGACTTTGCTATTTTCTTTTATCTCACCAAAGCACCTACAGTAACTTCCAGCCCGAACTACTATGAGACAATGCTCAAGTGAGTTTCCATTGAGACTAGTCACTAAGGCAGAGGTGTCCTAACAGTGCAGTCTATACATTTCAACTTTCTTCCCACTCCAGACCACAGAGGATAGAAATAAATGAGAGAGAGAGAAAGTCCAGTCAATATCATTCAGTTCTGCAAACTCCACTTTACAACACTATGATGCTGAAATGCAGTTAAAGTTAATTAGGTTCAAAAAAGTTTTCTGGTTCTCATTTTTTTTTCGGTAACTTTTTGCAAGAAACTCTAACCCATATTTTCCAAATGACCCCCTTGTTCCCAGAGAGTAACATGCTGAATGTTTACATTTCATACAGTTTAAGTATACAGTAGTTACAGTAACATGGGAGACTAACCAAAACGTCCAGCAAACTGCTATTTACAGAAAGTGATCATGGCAAGACCTGAGGGGAAAACTCCAATTTGCTATTCCATTTAAAAGTACACTAAAAATGTTATTCACATCAATGCAAACAAAGAATCAAATGAAACATTAACTAATTTTTCACAAATTAGAGTTGTCAGGCAGGGAGGCTGCCGAAAACAAACAGCTTGTCACAATCACTGAGAGTGGCTGTGCGGCTCATCAGCCTATACTGACAATTTACAGAGCACATTCGTCTCAGTGTATATGGTACAGAAGGCTCAGTTCTTTCCTGTAGGAGAGTAGGTGGGGACGATGTGACCAGCCAGACATTGGAAGAGTTACAGCCAGACTTGTTTACTAATCTTTAATTGGAAACTGACAGTGGGAAGTGATATAAATGTATCTGTCTATATGTATAATTACAGACTGTATATTTAGAACTAGAGCGCTGTTTGTTCAAAACACTTTTTAAATTGCTTTTCAACAGAAATTTGGTTATTTCTAACTGTGGTTTTATGTTGGCATTGAGCTCCTTCAGCTGTCTTGAACATGTCAACACCCGGCTGAGGTTAAACTCTGGTCTTTCCCCAGGCTCTGACTTTTTTTCCACAGACTGCCTCCTCTGTCAAATCTTTTTTTTTTTTTTTTTTGTAGACGAAAGAGAGCACAGCTGTTGAGAGCTATGTTTCTTCAACAGCTCCACATCTGTAGGTTTAGTAGCTTTACGCTGTTCATTTTAAAGTGAGGCAGCTCTCTCTGTAATTCAGTTAAGACCTCCTTTGTGCCCTAAGTCAGTTCTGCACCGCTCATGGGAAATGACACCCAGGGACATGTAGAAAAAATACACAATGTGCAACATGTAGAACAAGCCAGTTTTCTTGCTGACGGGGTCATTTTTCTACAGACGTTGTATTATCCTATCAAAAGTAATTTGAGTTACCCTGAGGAAACTAGTGTACATGTGATCAAACCTATTCTATCTTTGTATAGAAACATTAGCTGCAATCAACACAAGTTAAGACTATAGTATAAGACACAGAAGAAATACAATGCCATGTAGTGCCAGTAAGTATTAAGACTAAAATAGGCCTGCAAATAGAAAAAGTGATACTTGTTCTCTTCAGCATTCACACCTAATCAGCTTCCAAACTGCACACTTTAGTCAATAGGACTGTTTCCAGACAATATGCCATCTGACTAATTTTCTTCACTTTACACTGGCTGCTTTATTCCCTAACGCTGGCTTCATATTTATGATTAGAAGAATGTGTGTTTTCCTTTACCACTCATTAGCTTTGATTTGATTATTTTTCTCTCTGTCCCTCTTTACCCCAAAAAAGATGAACTTTGGTGATCTCACTTCCTAAATGTCATGACGGCAGTGCGCAGCCTCAGAGTCTGAGGCTAGAGAGCATCATCAGCCAGCAGGCAGGCAGGCAGGCAGACAGACAGACAGCTGAGCATGAGAGACAGACAGGTAATTAGGCTAGAAGGTGGACAGACAGGCAGTCGAGAAAGAAGACAGGCCTCGTGGGCTAGAGGCAATGAAAATGATATCCATGATTGCTCTTTAATCTGAGTGAAAACCAACACATACACACACACACACACACACACACACACACACACACACACACACACACACACACACACACACACACACATTGACACACATAGACAAAGTAGGTGTGGAGGTGGTGGCAGCTTGCTCCTGTCCGTCAGTCCAGTTAAACTGCAGTCAAGCCAGTGTCACCCTGACAGACAATGAGCTCTGTTCCTCTTGTGTGACTGTGACAACCTCAGATAATACACACACACACACACACACACACACACACACACACACACAGAAATGTATTTGGCAAAAGACCAATGTGATTGTGAGAAAGAGAGGAAAATGGAGATCTGAGTGTGTGACAGCATCTATATTTTAGCGTATGACCAAGAGAGAGAGAAAGATAGAGAGTGTGAAAGAGAGAGAGAGAGACACACACACACAGAGTAGATGTAGCTCGTCCCCTGCGTCCTGCATCTGAGAGAAGTCCTTTTGGCCTGTCATTCACCGTCAGCTTGTATTAGAGGCTGGAGGAAACCCCTGGGAGCGAGACACAGCAATGGAGAGACAGGGAGGCAAACTGCAGGAATGAGAAAGGGGAGGTAGGAGGAGAAAAAAAAAAACAGGCCGACAAAGAAAGACAAAAGTACAGGGACAGAAGAAAGGGGAGAGGAAAGGGTAAGGAGGAGAAAGAAAGAAAGAAAGAGGAACTAATAAAATAAAGGGAGGAATAGGATCGACGGGGGAAAAAAGATGATACAGAACAAAAAGAAAAATATAAAGAACGAGAACTGAATAAAAAGAAAACAAGAATGTTAGACAAAATATCAAGGAGATAAGAAAAAAGAGGAAGAAGAGGGTAGAAACAAGGGGGGATGAGGCACAAGTTGAGGCTGAAATGTACTAGTGATAAACTGATAACACAAATCATCACTAAAGGCTTTAAAAGTAGTTTAAGTAGTTTAGTAGCAGTGCTTTTACCTTGAGAGTCTCTAAACTCTAAACCGCAACAACTGAAGACCACAAAAACAGTATGCAAAGACAAAGATAATATCATTTGGTCCCTGACATTATATATCTCGCAGTCTCTGACTGATCCCAACGTTTGAAATAAGGATCAATGTTGACTCACATCCCCATAATCTGTGCAAGAGCAACATTTGAAGGAGCACTCCACAGATTTTAATGTCAAAGCCAATTTACTGTAAACGGGGTACAATTGTACTATTACAAGCACTGTAGAGCTTGTTGTATAATGTCCCCTGTGGCTCTGGAGGGAACTTGACAAAAATAACTCAAGTGACATCATGCGACATTTTAATAAAAGCCTGTTAAAACCTACAAGTGCGGAGTTTCAAAGTGTGGTGGGGAATCCTCCCCTACTCTAGGTGGAGCTGCTGAGTGCAGTCCCTCTCAACTCCTCCTAATCAGGAACAAGTTATATAAGACACCTGTGAGCTTTTGTCTCTCTTTTTTTTCCTCCTGCTCTGTCCCTGCTGTGGCTGTCCAGGTGCTGCATTGCTTGTGAGGGGTTTTGGTACAAGTTTTTAACATCCTGTGGTTCACCTGCACTATTGCTGTATTGCTCCTGGTCTTTTTTTAGATGTAGCTTCCTCATGGTTTGCCCCTTGTTTTGCCCCTGGTCTTGTTTTTTTAGATGTAGCTTGCTCTTAGTTTGCCCCTTGTTTTGCTCCTGGTCTTTTTTTAGATGTAGCTTGCTCTTAGTTTGCCCCTTGTTTTGCCGTTGGTCTTTTTTTTTAGATGTAGCTTGCTCTTAGTTTGCCCCTTGTTTTGCCCTAGTTTGCCCCTGCTCTTTTTAGACATAGTTTGCCCTTAGTTCACTCCTCAGTTTGCCCTTGTTGGACCTTTGTTCATTAGTTTAGCTTTAGCCTTTACATTTAGTTTTGGTTTGAAGATTTATCTGATCTTTTGTCTTGATTTTTGGCTTGAGTTTAGGTTTCTTTTTAGTTTTCTGTTTCCTTAGCCATCCTTATTTGATTTTTTTTTTGTTTGTATTTGTTTCTCGCCAACTGGGTTACTTTGTATTTTTGCTTTCCTGCTTATTGTTATTATTTATTGGGTCGCACTATATTTTTTGCTTTACCATCATTGTTCATTTTGCTTGTGATTTAATTTTGTTTTTTGAGATTCTTTTCTTTCTAGGCAGAGTGATACTGTGGGCAGGCTAGGCACCTGTGGTGAGGGCCCATCACTGAACTGCATGTGAGTTAACACACAGGGACACTGTAGACTGCACTATTTGCTGTGAGGTTCCCGTGAGTTTGATTTGCTGCACTAAGGGTGAGTAGTGGCAGCACTCCTGGCACTGCTTTGTGTAGTTTGCCTCTCTGCATGCGACCTCTGAATTTCCTGGGGTGCAGGTCCCCAGGTGGCGTTGTCGGTGATTTCAATCCTCCCCTTAGTGTCCATCGCCACAAAAGGCAAGGATGTTTACCAGGCAGGCAAGTGTAACGAAAAAAGTGCTATCAAGATGCATTATGGGAAGTGTGGGATCCAGCTTTTTTGGGACCCACTCTAGGCAATATAAGTCAGGAAATCTCACCCCCACTGCATCAGTATTCACCATTTTTCTGTCTCCTGCAACTTCATGGAAGTGTGATCCTGAATCACTGGAATACTCCTTAAAAATGCGTGTCATGTCTCTGTGCCCCCCTCCACTGGTTTGTTTCCCAGTGGTGCTCATTATGGCACACTTTTAGCAATGCTGCACCTTGTTGTGTTGTTCAAACCAAAAAACCTAATTTTTCCTAATACTTGGATATATTTTTTTTAACCATTATGTCTGCTCCATGTCTGTTTGCACTTGTTAAATTCCACTGCAAACCAAGTTTTACATGGCTTCAGGGGGTTTGTACAAATCCTGGAGAGGTTTCTTCTCTGCACCTAGTACGATCTCCTGCTGGCTGCACAGCAATTTCAGTATCTCAGTTTTCAGGCGGTCCTCTGCTTCAGTGATGATGATGATGATGATGATAATGATGGTTATGTTGATGAATATGATGTTGATAATGATGTTGACTGGTAGATTACATCATAAGCATGGACTGTGCCAATGATTGCCAGTCCTATGTGGCTCCTACTTCATGGACTGCTGCTGCTGTCTGTGGTTCACCTGTAAACTGCTGAGAAGACAGTGTGTGTTTGGGTGGGTGAGTGAGAGGGGAGAGGGATAGAAAGACGGAAGGTTGGGGGTGTGGGTGTGTGTGTGCGTGGGGGGAGGGGGGATAGATAGAGTATAAAGTACAATAGACAGACAGACAGATAGAATATGGGTAAAAGAGAATGGGAAGGGGAGGCAGGGGTGGAGTAAGCCAAAGAGAGAGAGAAAGAAAGGGAGAGACGGAGAGAGAGAGAGAGAGAGAGAGGGAGAGAGGGAGAGAGATGCTAGATAAAATAGAGGGGCGGGGAGGGGGCGGTCGGCACGCAGTGATTGGAAAATATCAAAGACGCGCACGCGCTAATCCGATGATGGGTCTCCGTTACCGGGGGGAGGGAGGGGTGTGTTTATAAAAAAAAAAAAAAAAAAAAGTAGTACCAGGGGCGGGAGCATCTTGAGCTCGCGCGCCGCGTCCCTTCCTCTCGAGCCTTTTGTGTTTGAAACTCTCATATCTCACATATCAATAATTCAAGCGCGCGCGAGAGAGAGCAGACGGAGCTCCCTCCCGCGCGCTATGAGTTCTGCTGCCTCGTCACTCGTCCAGGGCCCCTCCGCACCGCGCGCGACTCCCGCTTTCTGTGTCTCCAAGTGACAGAAAAGCTGCTGAGAAGTGAGGAAAGAGGAGAAGGACAGGTGAAAACCGGGAGCTCGACCGGAAGTACGAGGGTAATAAACTGATTTTCGGAAAAAAAGAAAAAAAGTAGGAGCGAAGCATTAAAAATAAACCGTCTGATTTCCCCTCAAAGAGACTTCGAGAGGAACAAACGAGAGTTTTCTGTAGGCTCACAAAATCCAAGAAAACGGAGTGGCATCTAGTTGTAAAACAAACCTTAAGGTCCATCGGGGAACGCAGGGAAACTCTTTCCGCCGTACTTTTTTTTTTATTTTTATTTTTATTTTTATTTTTATTTTTTTTTTGGAAGGGGAATAGACCCGGTTTGAGGTGTGAAGACGACCGAAGAAGTTCGCCGTTCTGGTTCGGTATGTTGGCGTTTTGCCTGCTCAGCGCCGTGTGGCTCGCGGCGAGCCCGGCCCGCGCTCAGAACGAGACGGAACCAATCGTCCTGGAGGGGAAGTGCCTAGTGGTGTGCGACTCCAACCCGACCTCGGACCCCACGGGCACGGCACTCGGGATCTCGGTGCGCTCGGGCAGCGCCAAGGTGGCGTTTTCCGCAGTCCGGAACACCAACCACGAACCCTCCGAGATGAGCAACCGAACCATGGTCATCTACTTCGATCGGGTAGGAGGCAAAATATCTGCTTTGCTATATTCTACCTATACAATAGCAACACAAAATGAAAGAAACAAAGTTAGTTTTATAATTTTTTTTCTGTCCGTTTTATTTAAATGAATGCCGTAGACCAGCTTACATACGAAGTTTGAGACGGTGTGTGTTTAAATGTGTAGCGTGTATATTGCCTGGTGTGGTAACTCTCCCTCCATGTAGCGGGCACAACTTACCTATCAGTGGACGGAAGCGTAGGCTAGCACACACACACACACACACACACACACACACACACACACACACACACACATGCACACAGGCTTCAGAGACAATATAATGGGCTGTGTTTCATGCACCGAAGACGATTTAATAGCCTCCTCAGATTGTTTCCCTCGGCCCTTTTCTGCGTCTCAAAACAAAACTCCAAACGCTGAATACAGAGTATGTGCAATAAATTCTCAACTTCAATAAAGGGGCATGCTGTGTAAGACTATAAGAGAGTCGGTAAAACCCAAAATCCAGGTTAAATTAGGCGATGGATGTATGCCACAGAGGCTGGACATACGCGCAGCTGCTTCTCGTGCACCTCTGGTAATGGTCTCGTGGACAGCAGGGAGCTGCCCCATTCGAGATAACCAGAAGTGGACTTGAAGTGAATCTGTCTCGGTAACGATTCTTTTTATAGGTAATACATTTCCAAAGTGGCTGAGAAAGAATAGCCTGGTAGGCAAAGGCTTTTGAATATTTCAACTTTTTGAGCTGACAATACGCAATATGGGAACTGACATCTTGCCAAATAATTTAGTAACGGCGGGTCGCGAGGGTGAGGTCCTACCCGCCTGCCGTTAAAGGTTAATTCTCCCTCAAACTGCCGTTCAATTACACGCCATAGTTCGCCTCCATCCATAAAACCAGACATTTGGCTGCAGAAATGCATAATTGAAAATTTCATTTGAAAGACTGATTAAGTTCCCTTTCATTCTCCATAAAGTTTGGGAGTTCTGACAGGGGAAAAGCCCTAGATAAAAGCAGAGAGTTATCCCTCTACATCTACAATCTGAATGTGTGGACCGGGGCCCGAGGGGCCCTTTTGAGTCCTCTATCCAAAAAATAAGGCTATCCTGAAAATTATTCCAAAAAGAAAATGCAGAATAAGGGCTCGTGGGCTGAATTGGTTTCACTCTCTCCTACAAAATGAATCAATTCAATACTAAGCAAACAATGATAAAATTTGTAAGAGTAAATTTTGTCAGAAGGGGACCTTTGTGTGTCTAATTGGAGTCACATGTCACATTAAAATATTTGGGACTGAGTGCTTTTTAACATGCAGACTGTGTCTCCAGTTGTTGTTTGTCAGGATGTCCAAAATAATACATTTTTTATGCACCCATGTGATTTGCAGTGACTTCTGAATGCAAATACTGGCACAGACATATGCCAGATTAAGAAATTTTACCAACAAATTTTTGTCTGTCTGCTTTCTTTCTTTTTCTTTCTTTCTTTCTTTAGGTTCTAGTAAACGTTGGAAGGAATTTTGACGAAGAGAGAAGTAATTTCATCGCGCCGCGCAAAGGGATTTACAGTTTTAACTTCCACGTAGTGAAAGTCTACAACCGCCAAACTATACAGGTAGTGTGTGTTTGTGTGTTTGTCTTTTAATGTGTGCACGTGCATTTGTGTGTCTGTGTGCGCAGCCCACACCACGTGTGCCCCCTCACTGTTTTTCCCCTCATAAAAGTTGAATGTCGTCCACACTGGCAGTCATTTTGTAGATGTTTGAGATGTCTTTCCCTGGAGACAACGACGGAGGCGGGCAGATGAAAGCTAGTCACCCGCCACCCGCCGGCCCAATCATAATTAATCAATACAGGCACAGAGGACAGAGCCAAATGAAGCGCGTGTAGCCGGCAGGAGGACGGGGTGCTGTGGAGAGCGCGAGGAGGGGCGCGTGGCTCCATGCGGCAGCTTTACTTTCAGAACCACGGACAGCGACGTTTCCTCCTCTGTGTCTTTTCATAGAAAGAGGCAGCAGGCAGGCTGAGGTTTTTGGCTATTTGCAAAATTAAAACATTAAGTACATTTTGAACAGAGCAAACAGAGACAGGCATTTTAATTTTCTCTCACATACGCACCGAGATTCACAAACTCACATGGGTTTTATGGGAAAATAATCACTTATTTGTTTCTCACACAGTCACACACACACACACTGCCTGCAGTGTGCCCAATCACAACTCTTCTTTCATCTTGCTAACAACTCATTTTTCTGTCCTATTACTCAGATGCGGTCTCCATATTCTTTTGATGTGTCAGGCGACAGAAATCACTTGAGCAGTCTTAAGCCCATTTCCAGCGTTTAACATGCACATGATGATGCTTTACAAGCCGCACAGCGTTAATTACAATGTATCTCCTGCAAATTAAACTGTTGTGTAATTATGCTGTTGGGTCCCTGGGGCTTTGGCATTACGTTTTTCTACTTATACTTTATTATTGGAGTCTTGAATTAATTAGCATGGCAGCAGCAGTAACGGCAATAACAACAACAAGGAGGGCGGGGGCGAAACGTGAAGGGGAAAAGCTATGTCAAGCTCTGTGTGTACTCCCAGCCATCTTTGTATGACTGAATGCAAATAGACCATGGACGGCAAACACTTGACTCACGGCACTGAGGTAATTAAGTCTGTCATACCATGCAGAACACAATGGTGATAATGCCTGTCACATTACCATTAGTGCTGTTATGTGTGCCAGTTTGCTGTGTTTTTATCGTATAGTTACGAGATACCAATAGCTGCAAAACAGCGAAAGAGGGATTTACAAGCAAAATAAAGAAGCTGTTACTGGCTGACTTTTACAACCATAATCTTTAGGTTAAAGTACAGCACTTACCGGCAAGTCCTGTCCAGTGTAAATCCTCTAAAGCGTTAAACATTTTTAGATAATAACATTTGAAAACTGATTTTGAGTGTTTAGTAAAAGCTTTGTACGGTCACGTTTTTGACACGAAACAGAGAGGTGTAGGTTGTCCTCTCTCCTCTGAGCATCCAACCTGTGTGCTGCTCACCCTCAACCTCTTCCACTCATCCTCCCATCCATCCTGCGCATCTGCTGTGTTGAAAACTCCCACTGTTTGATTGCCTTAGAGGCAGCAACTATGGTGCATGCAGGAGATGAGAGACAGCAGGAAAAGGAGAGTGATGGAGAGTAAATGTAAAACGGTGAGAGGGACAAGGGGAAAGAAAAGAGGTGAAGAGGAATGGGAAGGCCATGGAACAAGGAAAGTGAAGAGAAAATGGGGAATGGAAAGAAACAGAGGGCAAATGGAGAACTAGAGAAAAGGTGGGAGGATTGGAGGGAGGGACAGAAGATAAAAAGAAAAGGAAGGAATTGTATGAAAGATGGAAGGGATAAGTCAGAGAAGAACAATAGGTGGACAGGAGAGAAAGAGAATGAGAGGGTTCAGACAGGATGAAGAAAGGAAGAAGGAAGAAAGCCAGACATCATGAGTAGCTATTGATCAGCAGATGCTGGGTAGATGTACAAAGGGAAGGATAACAGTTAGTCCCGTCTCTCATCAGTCCTTTCCTGTGCAGGGATCTGTCTGTCTATCTGTTAGGGGGTGATGTGGGTGTCAAAACACCACTGAGACCAATGTCTCTATCTCCCTGTGCTTTTTTGCCTAGCAATTAAATCCAAGCATTGCAAATTAAATACAGTATATTCACTGATCTAAAGGGGACTCTATCAGTCTACCTGTAACGCCACCCGAAAGCAATGCCCATACTTCCAATAATGGACAGCTTACTTACATTATTTTTTGAAAATCCCTCACAACATACATATCAAACACTTCCTTTCGTTACAGGATTCAATTTCAAGTGCAACCAGGCTATTTACATTTCTTACATGTGCCACTGCTGCCTATTTGAAATCAAACTGAAACAAATGAATTCCATCTCCCTTAGTGAACATCTTGTACAGTACCTGCAGCTTGGAACAGAGAGCTCACAGATCAGAAAGGCAAACAGATGAGGTGCTGCTGGGATATCAGTACTCGAGGTGTATGAGGGGCTCTCCGGTTTGATTGGTCAATGTTTTAATGCTTCTTTTTCACTGCTTTTTGAAGACTGTAATACTGTATATTGGAAATAATTTGAGGTACTAGACAGGGCTTAACATGCCTTCCACTGAAGCACCTCTTGGCATCTTGAACAAAATCAAAACATAAGCCGGCAGTTTTGTTATTTTTAATCAGTCTGTCAGTGTTAAGTAGATGTTGTTTTAATAAATGAGCACTGAATCCAAATTTCAGAAAGGATTATTAAGAGGAAAAAATCTTTTGGTCAAGATATGTAGAAGAAATTCTGTAGTACTGTTGTTGTATTTTTGCTGTGTGAACGAGTGATATTTTACAGTATTTTGAGCACCCAAGCATTCAGAAGTGGCAGCCATGAAGGCCTCTGGGTAAAGCAGCTCTGTTGGCGTGAAAGCTACAAGGAGCGCATCTAAAATGTGTATTAAGGCCTTTCTGGTTCTGTCATTTTTCCATTGAGAGGAGAAAACCTGGAGGCACTGCTTCAAAGCTGTTGATAGCACACTGTTTCGATAAAGTAAGATTTTACCTTTTACATACTACTTCTTGGGTTGGAAGAACTTATTTCACATTTCGACTCAGAGGAGTTGCATCTGTCTGCAACAAAGCTGAATCCTTTCAACTCTTTCAGTGCTCGCCCGTGTTTGTGCTTTGGTTTCCAAAAAAAACAAATTTTTATTCTCTCACCTGGGTCACCCCGTACGGTAATGAGATATTTCACTCCTGACAAATAGCAAACACTTTGTTTTCAAATACCGTGCAGTACATTCAGAACAGCGAATGCTACCCCTGTTAATTGTACTTTATACTGTTGCAAGAACATTGTAAGTGATATATACGTGATATTCAGCTCATTTCAGTTTACCACAGTTATTCCATGCTGAAATCCAAATGTGTGTTTATGTGTATCTGTGTTGTTGTTAACTACTCATTACTTACTGCACCAGATTCGTCCTGATTTAATTCGTTATTATGCTTGTTTTTTTACACAGTATATGCACAGGTGGTAGAAAGGGGAAATAAATCACCACAGCGTTTCAACATACAGATGAAGAAGGACTTTAAATAGACTTATCAACTGTTCAAAATATCCAACCACCATGTGGGTGGTTGGATATTTTGGCCAAGTGAGAGACCATAGTCACTGATTTCATTTCAAGGCAAGATATCCACTGTTGCTACTGTAGTCTGTTATTAGCTGTCTAAAGAGTTTTGCGTCATTCTGAGGTTTAGATGTGTTCAAATATGACTACATATAGCACAGATATCAGATAGATATCATGTCAGATGTATTTTTCACAGCATATGAAAAACACACAGGCCAGCTAAGTGCATGCAATTTTTGATATATATGTGTAATGTTTTTTTTAATAGCATAATTGTAGATTTTAAAGAATCTACAATAAATGTTCTTGTGTTGAATTGTGTAGTCCTCAGTCACAAAGTGCTTATGCTGTATAAGCACCACTTCATTAAAGTGATGGTGAATTCTGTTTTAAAAACACATACCCTTTTAAAGATTGATATGTGTATAGAACCACTGAGATGAAACTTTACTCAAGCCACATCCCTTCCAGCCGTCCTTAAATATCATCAAACAGTTTATTTAATATAGTCTGATTCCCTGTGCAGCTTTCCACTACAGCCAACAGACTTAAGAGACACTGGCTAAACACAAAAAAGCCATTATGTAGGAACATGGGAAGCAAGCACACACAGACACACACACACACACAAAATATCTATTGTGTTAAGAAGTAACATATATGGTGTGCCAAACAGATCAAAAACTGATTTTTTTAAAATGACATCTCTGTTGGTGTGTTTATTCACTTGGTGTGTTTAACGGTTTCCAGCTGTGAACAAAGTAAAAAAACAAACCTGTTTTATTTTTTAACATGCCTAGTTAACAAATTCAAAGAATGTAAAACCAGACAACCTCCTGCCAACACCAGCACATTTAAGCCGTGGTGATACCTGGATAACATACATCTTGGGGCCAAACATAATTCATCTCTAGTTACCAATTATTCTCATTTTAAAGTCTGCGCCGATCTGTAACGCCTTGCCTCTTCCTGGTATGACCTGTGCCATGTGTTTTGTTTTTTACCAGCTGAAATACATGTGAGTGTATCCTGCCAAGGTCACCTTCACTGGTGGCCAAAATGGTGTGTGAACTAGTGAGGCTGTATGTTTAGAATATAAACAGTACAGTGTGATATTACCTTGCAGTTCTCAGGTGTGGTGGACCACGAGAGATCAGAGTTGTGGGGACTCTAGAGTACAGAATACCTGAATTTGTCTCTGGAAATTGGCAAATCATTTTTGTTAGAGTGAAAACCAAAGAGTGGGACTAGGATCAAAAGAATGTAAAAAAATACTGGGACGTTTCAGTACACTTCCAACGCACTGGAGCGCTGTGTCTGTGGGAAGCGAGTAGCCAGCAGTACGTTGATGTGTTGTGCCATGATGAGAGAGTTATGACCAAAAAAAAAAAAAAAAGAGAAAGAAACACAGTTGTTTTGGCTCAGTGTTCGTCTTATAAGGTGGAGATGCAGGGAAATGAGAGGCAAGTGAAAGCCACATAAATAAACACCTTATCTGTTGCCTTTGAAGCGGTGGCAGGAGAAAGCAGGAGGAAAAGATGCAATAATGGACTTAGTTTGTCAGCAACTGGCCACAGAGACAGTATATCCTGGGAGTTGTCAGGCCTCGCGCACAAACAGTGTATTTTAGCTGCTTGTTTGTGAGCTTGTTTTAAGGGTGGATGTTGACAAAGCAGAGTGGGGTATAGGCCGGGTAATGACTGAGGTAGAGTCATTTTTAGCCATGTCAGTGGGATGGCTCTGTCCATTTGAATTTCTGAGAAAGCGCAGACATTTGTCATTCAACGTGAAACCAACTGACTTTGGTGATCCTCTTACTTTTCCTCCAGTACCACCAGCTGGTCAGAGTTTTCATTTATCTTGTGAAATATCTCAGCACCAAAGTGCCAAAGTTTGGGACAGGTATTCATGGCCCTAGATGAATCTGACAGACTCTGAGGATCCCCCAACTCTTCTTCTAGTGCCACTATGAAGTTGATACACGTTTTTTGTTAAATATTTTGACAACTTTGTCATGAAATTTGGCCCATGTAGCATGTCATACCCCTCCTTGTGTCGTATTTGGCTCTTTATAAATGCCAAGAAATTTTAAAAAAGTATAATTTTCAGATCCCTATAACATATCACATATCCAACAACATCATTAAGAATCCAGGAATGAAGAGCAAATCTTCTCTGTTATATTTTGAAAAACACTCCAAAAGGTCATCTTTCAGCTCATGCCATGCCATTAGTTCTTTTGTCGAATGGGACATTTTAATGGATTTAGTTGGGGCGAGATATTGCGGTAGCCATAGTGCTAACTCGTCCATTAAAATCATCCATTGTCAGAAGTTGAAGGATGTGATTAGGAAAGTATGTAATTCCAAAGTGAAGTATTTTAAGTTGCTGTGTCTCTCTTTTCTGAGGGTGTATGAACGTAATTTATACGTAAATTCATGTGATAATCATCCAAAGGAGAAGCATTTCTGTATGCTTGTACATTGTTTTTGTTTGGTTCACTGATAACAGAGATGAAGCCTCTGATCTTCTGTTTTTACAGTTTATGTCATTGTCGGCACACACATACACACACAAAGACGAGAACACACAGTCTGCAAGCCAGATGCTTGGTTTCATTTTCATCCAATCAACCAGTGCTCAGTCTCCCTCAGTTTGGCAGAACATTACAGAAAGTTGCACTGGTTTGAGCTCATGTGTGAGAGAGGAGGTGTGAGAGAAAGTATTCTTTGAGCATTTATTGTCTTTAAATTGAACAAGATTATTTCAAAGGCCCAAAAGAAGTGAGTCATTAGACATAGTCTAAAAAAAAGTACATCTATATTTCTTGCCAACAGCTTCTTTGGGCCTAAAGTAATGTTTAAATTTCCTCCACAGCCTCAGATCAGTCATTACATGTTACATGTTTGCTACACTCTGTTGAAATCTGAGAAAGGTTTTTGTGGATTTGTAATATTTCTCATACATGGACATTAGCTGTTCAGCCTGACCAAGTATATTAATGAATGCCAAAGTACCGGGCATTTCAATAATGGCAGACATCCGACATCCATTGACCTTATCCAGTTTGCCCAGAACTGCCAAACCTCTTCACAGAGCAGTGCGTGCATATATCATCGTCAGCTCTTGTTAATTCAAATGGCTGTGATGTACTTTAACCTACAGTCCATTTACCATTTGTCTATGTGATCAGAATAGTTGGTTCTGACAAAGCAGCTGGATGCAGCTTTTTGTAGATGACGTGTTGTATGTTGTGTTTATATATTACTTTTTTTTGCCTGTTCTTTTTAACTACCAGCAAACTGATTAAATCGCAGTTTTTAAGTTAGAATACCCGAAGAACAGCCTGTGTGTGTGTTAGAGTTGTGTGTGTTAGAATTGTGTGTGTGTCTACATAGTGAAACTTGCATGCCAGCCTATGTTAACACTGCAGAGAGCAGAGAGAAGTTTGTGATTTCCAACTGCAGCTCAGCCTTCAAGATGAAGTGTTGGTAAAGCATTACTTTTCAGTCAAAATGTTTTTCCCAGTATTATTTTAGAATTGAGGCACTGTCTTTATAATTTGTCCCGTCTTGGTGTTGGATGACCATGTGCTTTTGCTTTGTGCTTTTTTTCTTGCAGATGTAGTCAAGTGCAAATATTTTATGTTTCAGTTAAGTGATTCACTGATGAAATAATCTAATTATATAATAGTTTTTTTGGAGGGTGCAACATGCAAATGCTCTGAAGAATCATAGGTCTTGTTGAAGCTTAACTGACTTATCTTAATTAACTTTCAGCAGTTGGTGTGGTTTTGACATTTGGCAACAGATTCAGAGCTGCATGCTTTGCCTCTCACTAAGAAGAAACATGATGGGTGAAGGCTCTGGCTTCCTCAAATTAATGATGTTGTTCCCCGAGGCAGTATTGATGACGGCTGTTGAAGACTTGCTGAGATTAGTAAGATCTGATCTGGTCTGTAATGTAAATAGTTAAGTAAAGCTCTGACCTTTGCTCTGGTTGCCTCCATCTCTTTGCATCATTTCTGCTTGCTTTTTCAGCCGCTCACAGACTGCTCCCCTTGAAACTCCAATGCCGTGTTTACACAGGAACAAAGCAGATATTGTGTCTAACTTTAGATGCAATCTTTTCATAGCCCAGCTTCAAGCAAGATTTGCCAGTTCCACATGTCACATTTACAGCAAAGGTACATTTTCTTCTGCACACATCACCAGTTTGCTTGACATTAGAAATAGACCTCTATTATTATTTAAATTAGTCTGAAATATGCCTGAACAATCAGACACTACGATCGTGGTGCTATGTGCTTACCTTTGAAAGTTGTTGTGTGAAGCCTCTGTCACCACTGTGCCTAGTTTGGCCAGTTAGAGCCAAAAGTGTGTTTCTGCTGCACCTGATGTCCACAGTTTTTAAAATAAGCCATGAACTGTGTTGCTAACCAACACACAATCAGATGTAATCAGGTAATACCAGTCACACTGTTCAGGCAAACAGAGACTAAGTTCATAAGAGGAGTTGAGAAAAATTTTTGTCTTTTGTCTTTTGTTTGCAGTGGCATTTGAGGCAGTGGGATTAGGGTAACACAATCTGTTGCAGGGTAACATATGCCATATACAGCACCTATCTGGAACAATGTTGGCAGGGGAAACAATGACTTTCTCTGTACAAAATGTAAATAAGTCGTGGATTTAGAGTTGAGTTGCCTTGACAATAACTTATTATCAGTTACTTTAGGTATTTTCTAATGTTGTGTGTGAAAGAATCCTTTGGCTTTCTCTAAACATCCTCTCGATACAATTAACTCAGCACTTATTGTACATTTTCCCCCAGTGCATATGTGTAAATGTTAAGGCGGTGGTAGACCTTATTGTGAAACAGCAATCGGAAGTGGTGGCAGTGCTTGTCAGGTTAGCTACCATAGTGAAATCAACAGCTTGTATTGTTGAGGGTTTGTACTGTTTTGTAAGATGACATGGTGGATGTCTCCGTGCGTTAGAGTTAGACACTTCTGGAGTGCATTCTTTATTTTCCAGGAAACACTTCTTTTCTTGTTGGAGGTTTGCTTTTGCACTGTGCATACCCATTTCCCGAATGACCCCAGATCGACTTTGCCACGAACTTTAGAAAACTTCCACTATAGGAAAGTTGGCCATTTTAAAGACAGGGTGTGTCACAGACCCCAGACAGACACACCATTATGTACGTATCCATCACTATGACTAAGTCTCTGTCTGTGAAGACAGAAAAAAAGAGAAAGTGAAAGAGGAAAAAGGGAAAGAAAGGTGACAAGCAAAGGATTAAGGAGCAACAAGAAAAGGAAAGCAAAGGGAAAGATGTAGAGATGAAAGAAAAAGGGAAAGGAATTGAAAAGAGACAGATGAAAAAAGAAAAAAGATTTGGAGAAAGGGATATATAAAAAAAAAAACCAAGGACAAAAAAACTAGACGAGTACCATTGCCATGTCAAGACAGTCGACTAGACAGGAATGGATGATGCAATAACAGGATGTCATCATGTCGCTGGCATTAAGTGCTGCACTGAGACGTCCGACAATGTCTATTTACATATCGAAAGCTAGATTTTCCATCTCCCCCTTCTCTCCCCTCCAACTTTTTTCTGTCTCTCTTCCTGTCTTTATGCATCCTCTTTCTCTCTCCCCCTTCTCTTTCCCTCGGTTGTCCTCTCTTTCTCTGTGCTACTCAGCCAGTTAATTGGTGCAGTATGCATTAATGAATGCAGATCGATCGAGGTCTGACACGATGCGCAGCCCTATTATCATGCTTTTATATTTATGGCTGGTAATTGTAAGGGTGTATTTGACTGTGTTTGTGCGTGCGTGCGTGCGTGCGTGCGTGCGTGCGTGCGTGCGTGCGTGTGTGTATGTGTGTAAGAGAGATGGGGGAGGACGTGGCAGACAGCTGCAAACAGCCAAACCACCACATTATCTTTATTCACACAGGTGTGTGTTTGAGTGTGTGAATGTGTGGTGGCCATAGTCGCATCCTTCCAAAGTCACTGTCACAGCTTTATTAGACCCATACGTCACTAGCACAGACCACACACTCACCAACATGGCTGTGGCGGGGGGTAGTAGACCAATAAGTAAGAAAGACAAATATTAGGAAAAAAAAACAGAAAGAGCAATTTGAGTTTTACATGTTGACGTTGGCTTTGAAAATAATGTCATTTTTCTTTAAAAATAATCCTTTAAAAGTTTTCTTTAAAGCTGAGTTATTGATAAGGGCTTTCTCGTTGCGGGTGAAAGCACACTCATGATTCTGCAATCTAATCAGGAAAATGTCTTGATCGCAGCAATCATTCTGAAGCACATTTCACTCTAAAGAATGACTTGTAAGCTACTCTACTTTCATGGAAAAATTACTGCAATTTGGTACAATGCCCAAATTAAAAAAAAAAAACAGCTCTACCTGCTTATAGCAGAAATTGCACTTGTATTTTATATTATACATTAAGTCCTGCCTTGGCTCTCACATGCCAAAATCCAAATATCGCACAAACATTTTGGCTCTCTCCGTGAACGGTCCCATCATGTTTTAACAGAGTCAACGTGGCAGTGGTCCACAGCGGACACCTTTTTGCGAAAGCCAAAAAGCCATTATTTTATCTGAGAGATGAGCCTGGCAATATTACAGATTCCAGATCTGAAGGGGGCTTAAGTAAGCAAGACAACAAGAGAATATGTTCAAATAATTGAAAGAAAGAGAGATTGTGTGTGTGTGTTATGTGTATGAATGGAAAAAAAATATGAGCATTTGAGGAAAGGGGGGAAGGTTTGTAAGTGTGAGTTCCACATGAGTGAGTTGGCTGAATGGTTGGGTAGGTCTATCTATCTATCTAGTTGTCTTTCTGTTTTGTCTGTCTCATCTCCCTTCTCCCCATTTATGTCTATTTCATATTATGATCCGGAGGTTAATAAGGCTAACTTAAGGTCTTCGCCTGCACCTCCCCACATACGGTCTTCTTTTTAGCCTGAGTGTCCGTCATCTGTAACGTATGAATATTGAGCTCAGCTTGACATTTTTGGTTGGGGGAGGAAGTACTTGATATTTTTAGACTTGGCCTCCTTTAAGTCTTTCTGCTTGATTTGTGGCAAGAAAGAGTTGAATGTCAGATGAGAATGTAAGTTTGTACATTTACATGTGAATCTGTTTTTTACTTTGTAGTTATTGTAAATTTTATAATTTGGCTCTTTAACATTTGAACACCACTAAAGATTTTAAAGGAATTACTCAGATTGAAAAGTGCTTAAGATTATTCACACACCCACCTTCCATCCTAGTCACACTACTACACTGTCCTTGAAAAGCCTCCGTAAAAGTTTTGTGCCATTTGTTTTTAATTGTGTACTTGGTTCCTTCTCTTATCACCTCTCAAGTATAATCTGGAGCCATGTCAGTTATTAATGATGAATCCAAATTTCACGTTTCTGAAGATGATTATTTGTGCTTGCTTTCCCCCAGTGATTGAAGACTCTTGGAAACACTGTAATGTTTGTAATCAATCAAGACACATACTAATGAAGTAGAGTTTTTACTGTAAGAAGCTCCGCTGGTGTAAAGTAGACACATGGTTGTATTACTGGTTTTAGTGGTTGGCTGAATTCTCCCGGGAGATTGTTGGTTATCTGGAAATACACCAAAAAAATGGTGTTTTGGGTTGCTGTTCAACATAGCTACAGAAGTCAGGCTAACTTTAGGTTTGTTTACCTCAGCAACAGCAGAGAATAATTAAAAGTAGTCTGTGGTGAAGTCTAGTCGACAATTACATTCATTTTGTATGACACAAAAGCGGTTCGCTTCTCAAGGCAGTACAGCCGACAGTGTGCGATGTGTGTCAAAACACCCACGCCTGCTGTTTTCTGTGTAAAGTCTTAATTAGCCGAAAACCTGCTACGAGTACACTTTAAAACTTGCTGACTTTGTGCGACCCCCTTCCCGCCCGTGAATAGCTGTTATGTCCGTATTTTAAAGGCTTGTGACCAGTTGCTGCTGTGTAGTCTGTAGAGCAAGGACAAATGTGGATCAGAAGAGGGAAGGTGAAACTCTCAAACCGAAGATGAATAAACATGTGAGGAGGAGAGCTCTTTTCCCCACTGCACAAGATGTGGGGGTCAGCAGGAGCCAAGTTCAGGTCAGACAGCCAAAACAAAACACTTCAACACCGCCTCAAAAGGCAGTTTGTATGTATGACAAAGCATTTTCTGTCCGCGATGGCTTTAATTAAAACTATATTACAGTAAGACAGCAGTTATTTATACTATGTGAAACTTATTGCATGACAACAAATCTTTTTTTTGTCTGCTAATACTTTTAAACTAATTCTGCCAGTAAAGAATTCACAATTATCAGGTGTGTTATATATTAAATTTGTCCAATTGCTAACATTGCTAATAAGCGTGACAGTACAGGAGAATGCGCCAGTGGTGCACCAATAACACAAGTATAATTATATAGATATGTCAATATATATAGTGAATATATAGCTGTGTTATTATATATAAACAATAGCGTATTAACTCTTTAATCCAATTTGTTGCAGCCTTAATGAACAGAATTTTCAGCATTGTGAAATGTAAATTTTTCCATGACCTGTGCTGTGTTTCCATCCTGATAATTAAAAAAAATAGTTTAAGTAGAGTCTGAGTGTTTTCATCACAGGCTGCCTGTTCAGAGCAACACACACACACACACACACACACGTATATACAGCTTGAGTCGCTATGTTCAGTTTGCTATTAAGAGGAGTGCCGGGCCAAGAGAGCTCTTGACTCTGACAGGCTCTTCATCTCCTGCCCACACACACACACACACACACACACACACACACACACACACACACACACGCACACACACTCACTCTCTCTCCTGACCATCAGGTAGAATGAGGTGGATAAGTATATAATTATGGGATGTTTATGACTGTGTTCCATCACTTAGCAACAGTTTAACAAGTACTTGCTTCCAGGGTGTATAGAAATATTTTGACATATTTAGAGCCCAGGTGTGAATTTGCTTTGGAAATGAATTGAATTAATAAACCCTGTATGTCATGTAGATATTGCAAAGAAACAAATGGATGGATAAAGGAAGTTTGATAAATTACACAAAATGTCCCACGGGCCTCGGGGAAAATCAGTTTTAAGAAACAGTGGAAGGATCACAGGTGGTGGACACAGTATTACAAACATCCATCCAATCACATGCAATTCATCCACCCATTCATCCATTTTCCATACATTGGCTTGCGCAGGGCAGCAATGGACTTGTGCCTGTCCCAGCAAATCAATACAATATAGCTTGATAGAATTTTCATTGAACAGTCCCTTATGTATGATAAGTCTGATGGGATTTGGGACGTGTTTGAACATTTTGGCTGCCTCAGTGTTTTATTTCTCAGACATATTTGTCAGATCAGTGCTTTCTCATCAACAGTTTGTGCTTTTTGCCTCTTTAACCATCTTATACCTTTATAACATTAAAAAAATGACTTAAAATATGAGCCTCAATTTACAAAGCAGTACTCAGAGTTTAGCATATTTTCTCCTTGCTGATTTGCTGGTTTTATAGCACAACCACCTGTAGAACTGCATACAAACTCTGTGCCGTGTCTCTTTTCTTACTGAGATACATTGGGTTTGTTCACAGGTTTTATAAAGTGTGATCCTGCATAAACAGACATTTCCAGGGAGCCCTTGTGTTTCTGCTTTCGCTCAAAAGACAAGTGATGAAAGTTGCTGTCTGGTGTGTATGTTGGCTGGCCTGAGAAGGGAGGGGGGACACATCACTGACAAGTACTTCTCTTTGTAAGACGAAGATGTTATTCCCCTCTGAAACATTTGTTGAGTCAGACACGGTGTGGGTCTGACGGATCTCTCCATGTGTAAAAGTCTCTCTAAGTCTTTGTTAAATTTTCTCCAAGTGGTAATTGAAAAACAGGGAAGTACTCTCTTGATAAATCTATTGATAATGTGCTGACTGCACAGCACAGAGCTGTGCCATGCAAATATAATATTCTGCTGTACTATTATAACAACATGCATCATTTCATGACACTATGTATTTTTAAAATCTTGCAGCTCAACGGGGGACTCTAAAAATATGACGATCTGAATCTTCATGAAAGCACCATCATGATATTGAGGATTCTGTGCATGTTTAGTACCAAATATCCCCACATGTCCCTGCTTGTGTGGGTGACTGTGTGTCTGTCTGTCAGTCTGCCTGTCTCTTTTCCCCCTTTTTCTTTCTGTAAACTGTTTA
This sequence comes from Toxotes jaculatrix, assembly GCF_017976425.1. Classification (NCBI taxonomy): domain Eukaryota; kingdom Metazoa; phylum Chordata; class Actinopteri; family Toxotidae; genus Toxotes; species Toxotes jaculatrix. The sequence goes on along the minus strand of NC_054398.1, from coordinate 5,572,365 downwards.
TCCTCTCCCACGTTATCCAGGTGAGCCTGATGCACAACGGCTGGCCGGTGATTTCGGCGTTTGCAGGTGACCAGGATGTGACGCGCGAGGCGGCCAGCAATGGTGTTCTGATCCAGATGGAGAAGGGAGACCGGGCCTACCTCAAACTGGAGAGAGGAAACCTAATGGGAGGATGGAAATACTCCACCTTCTCTGGCTTCCTGGTGTTCCCCATGTAGAGGAAAATGGAGAGGAAGAGGAGGAGCAGGAGGTGGAAATGAATGGAGGAGGAGCTGGTGGAAGATGGAAAGTACGCTGAAGGTGGGGAAAAGGCAGATGGAGGAAGAGGAGGGGCAAGAGAGAGAGAAAAGGACGTGAATAAGATGGAGGAAAAGGAGGAGAAGAAGAAAACAGAAGAGGGAATGTGACAACAGACTTCTGTTTGGGACGCTTCAGAGGGAGGAGGGAAGAGGAAGGATGAGAGATGTTAGAGAGATGACACACAGAACGATTAAACGGGGGTAAAATGAGAAGAATTATGGAGCCTGTACATAAGAGTGTGTGGCCACCTTCTTCACTTCCCTTCCTCCTTTCATCCATCCATTCATTCATCCTTTTCCTCTCTTTTCTCTGTGGCTTGACTGCAGCTTTGGACAGCCAAAACTTTTTTATTCTCTGCTGAAAAGACGCAATTGATCATTTATATGTTCCAGAGTGTTCTAAAGCCCGAGTGTAAGCCTCCCCTCCCTCCCTCCACATTCACCATTCAATCATTAATTCATCAATCTCCATCAACATAAGCTTTGAAGAATGTTTCTCCAAGAACTGCTCCCATCAGCTTCCATTTACTGTGGCCATATTTGTAGTCGTTTTTTTTTCTTATGCTTTACATAAACTGCACTGATTTTGGATCAGCCTCTACCCCAAAGCCAAACTACAATTTTTATAGGGGAAACACTAAACTCTGATCACAAAATCAGGGGCTGAGGAAACATTTATCTCCCCTGTAAGCTGTGTTTTATAGTTAAAAGAATTACTGGCTTTTTCAGATACCTAGACAGATCCCCCCTCATTTCTCCTACTCCCTGTTCCTTAGATAGCCCCATTCTTTGACTCTGCATCATTGCCAGTCTTTTCCTATTCTTTGTCTTTAAATCTAAGAAAAGTCAACCATGGTGCCCAGGTGTGATAACAAATCTGGACACTTACTGTAAAAACAAAAACAAAAAAAAAAGAAAACAAAAACAAAAAGCTGAAACATCATGTTTTCAGTTGTTAATGGAAACCTAAAACCAATGTGTAAAATTGCATGTGCAAATAATACATAAAATATGAACCAAGTGATGCATTGTTGTAAAATGTCTCCCAGAAATGACATTTTTATGCCACTAATCTGCAACAGCAAATGTGTGTTGAAAGAAAGATAATACTTCCCAAATGTTATCAACATAATGAGGAAACATTAATCAACACATTTGCCAAGTTACAAAATGTTGACAGTGAACGCGTCCCTTCCACGGCTGGATCAGCCTCCTGTGGGGTGATTTGTGAACATTTGCAAGTTTTCCTTACTTTTCTATGATAAGTTAAATCTCTGTGGTTTTGACTGTTCATCAGACAGCACAGGATATTTAAATATGTTCACTTGGGCTTCAGGGAATAATGACGGGCCTTTTTCACCAAACACTAAACAACAATCATTCGATTATGTCAGAATATAACTGTCAGATGTATTGATGATGAAAATAATTGTTGGTTGCAGCCTTGTAGTACGATGATAGGAATAGGAATAACACTACCTTGTCCTAAAAAAAATCTGTGTTAACTACTTGTCACAGAAAGAAATAGAAGCAAGTTGAAACACAATTGCCCCAAAAAATAATAATTTCATATAAATTAAAACAATTAAGGTCTTAAAACTAGATTTTGAAACAAGGACTTGGCCACAAGATGGAGGGTGGAGGACCCGTCAGAGATGATGTTCTACTTCAATTTTCTAACAAATTTGATATTAATCAAATCATGTTGACCCAAATGATATGGAGCAAACTTTGCCTGGCTCTTTGGGCCCTCGGGGTTCAGCCCATCGACAACTTGTGTGCAGTACATAAATGTGACACATTTTGCAATAAGGAATTGAACCTTCCTGTAAAAAATATAAGTAGGAAAACAAAAAAGTAATGCATAAATGTGAGGAGACAGGAGGAGCCAGGATTGCTATCTGGAAACCCCAAATTTAAAATGAATTCTCTGTTAGCTGGCAAAATCTTTCAAAAAGTACTACAGGAAAAAAAATTAAATGAAAAAGGCGAATTTATGTTTCCACTGTGCTGAAAATGTGGAAATATGAAGTATGAAATATACAGGACAGTTTGTAACAACAGGAATTTCAGTTAAATGTAGATGTAATAAAAACCTAATCCAGTCTCCAGTCATGTTGTCAATACTTAGCACGACTCCCGTGACTATATCTAATAAAACTAATATTGGTATTGATACGAGTCACAGTCACACGAAAAGTATTGCTCTGCTTTCATCTCATCGTCTTTCTGTCAGACAGACATTCAAATCGACCTCCATTCTGTCTATCCATCCCTCCTCCACACCCTCACCATCCCTCCCTCTGTCTGTCTGTCCATCACTGCTGCTGTTTCTCGGACTCGTACCCCTCCCTCTCCAGGATCCTCTTCTCTCTTCGACTATGCTGTTTACCCACAAGTGCAGATTTCTCTCCCTTCCTTTTTGTACACCTCTGTTATCCCTTCACTCACCCCTCTCTCCTCTTTTCCGGCCCATCTCCCCCTCCTTCCTTATGTCTGTACTTTATCTGCTGCTGTACTTGTTTGCCTCCCAGCACGGATCCTTCCTTGCTTTTCTTCAATGTTGGACTTTTGGACACTGAAACCAACTTACAACCACAAACTCTATTATATATACATAAATTTACACATTATATGGATATATAAATATATCGAAATCTAAGCCACCGTTTCTATTCTACTGGTATTATGATGATAATAACGATAACACTAATACTAAAACCTGAATCTGGTTGATGATTATAATATCTGTATTTCCGTACTTCAGTGTTATATAAAAGAAAAATATTCTAAGAGAAACTTACTAGTGATTGTGTGGAAATCTGAGGCTGCCGTTCTGCTCTTCTGATTAAAAACATGCTTCTTGTTTTTGTTTTGGGTCAAACCAAGTTGTGGCTAAAAAAAGGCAGAAATTACTACTTGTATAAAAAAACCTACAGCTAAAGAGGACTTTTATTTATTATTATTATTATTATTATTATTATTATTATCTTGACTGTAAATTACATGTGAATATTTAGACTATGATGATATTCTTTGATTTATCAATCAATCAAATCAATTTATCTACTGTTTTCTTATTTATTTGCTCTGATGAAATCAATAAAATTTAAATGGGACTTTTATTTTTCTTAAACCTACTTTAAGCCTGGCCTGGCAGTTTATTTTGTCGAAGCTGGCATAACTTCTGAAAGCAACCAGAGACACACACAACACAGCCCCAGGTGTGTTGAAGTGTGCAACGGTGGGCGGTGCACACTATATGTGCTCTGTGTGTGCCCGTGTGTGTGTTGTGTGCCGGTGTGTGTCTTTCTTGTTGCTGTCTCCTCCTTTCCCCATGTTGTTGTTTTTTTCTTTTCTCACAGTCACTTTTTTAAAAATCCCCTATCCCTCTCTCTTCCCTCCTTCGTTCTTTCTGTCTTTCCACCTTTGTCTACAAATCCAATTGATTTGTGTTCCTTGTCTCTCGGCTTCTTGTGTCCTTCTTCCTCTTTCTCCTGGCCTCTCTTAACTTTTTTTTTTTTCCTCATCAACAACCCCCCCGCCCCCCCATCTCTCCACTCTGTTGGTTTTTAAGGTTTTGTGGTTTGTTTCTCTCCAGACTGTAATGAGCTCCAGGGGGAAAATTAGTGCTGGAATAACAAGCAAACATCAACACCATCTCCTCTCTTCCATCCAGATCCCTCCTTTCTCCTGCTCTTCTTATTTTCCCTCTTCATTTCTTCTCTTTATGTCTTGCTTTCCCGCCACTTGATTCTCCTTCCTGTCCTTCTTTAACACATTTTTTTTTATCCAACTTCACTCTGTTGTCTGTCTCTGTTGTCGTCCTCTTCCCCATCTCACCAGACCTGTCTCAGTGGCACTTCCTTTCTTCCCCATTCCTTTTCTGTATAAGCTCTCTTCTTTCTTTTGTCACAGTGTTTTTTCTACTTCTCTTTCCGTTTTAATTGCCAAATACTGTATTGGAACAAACATAAGACAACATTTCTACTCGTAATTACTTTGGAAAAACTGGAATGAGTTGCTTTCAACACTCTTTCTCTCTGTCACTGTATGTTTCATAGATGTCCTGTTAAAGTCTTACTAAAAGCTGATCCACTCCCCTCAGCCAATCAGAATCCAGAATTTTCACTGACCGTGGTAATGATTTGGCTACTTGTATGTGGTGATTATAATGCCTTTCATTGTAGGATACATGAAATCAGTCCAGTAGGAGCTGGATCAGGGGCGTCAGGAACAAAAGTAAGTGTTAGGCCTGACAGTTGCTTGTTTTATTCCACGTATATTGTGTCAGCAGAGGAAAACCCTCACAGCATCTAAGAGCCTCACGATCGCTTTTGACATCTTCCTCAACATTTTCCGTGACACTGACCCACAGGAGCTGAGAGTGCTCTTCTGCGTATACAAGTGCTACCACGAATACCTTGGTGACGTGAAATAGAAATTTTTCTTGCTTTCATTTCAGTGAACACCTGTGCGTGCGACCTCTGCACGCCACACAGTGTATGCTGCAGACCCACGAAGCCACCCTATTTCTACTGAGTGCCATCCAAAGACAGGTCCTACCTTTCATGGCTGACTGACAATGAACGGTTCCAGGCTCACCTCCATTCATAAAACCATGACTATACAGGTAAACGTTCTTTGTTGGTGCTGTCAGGTGGAGGAGGGAAGATGGTCCCTTGAACCTTTAACTGATTGTCTACACACGTAACGCAAGTTGTGAACTTAACGCATGCTGTGATTGGTCTGGGTCCGAGGTGTAGTCTGGTTTGTTCGGTTTGAATTTGGAGGCCAAGAATTTACGACTCTTGTATTGAACCTTGAGTGTAAATCTTTTTAAGTAACATTTTTCTGACCGAGATTGACTTATTGTATTGCACATTCGATTTCATTTTCTTACAGGATACAGAATTAGATATATGCCATTAAAAATGATAAATTAAAAAGTTGCCTTAAGCATCATGCCCACCCTGTTTCATTTACAGTTTCTTATTTTCACAAAGTTTTCATCCAAAAACAAGAGCTGCATAAAGAAGTGGGTGATGCTGTTTTATAATCAGACTCTTACTTTCTGACTAACATTAGTTGTTGGTGTTTTAATTACAGCAATGGTATTAGGAATTTACCAGCGTGTGTCAGTGGTGCCATTTATGCACAACATCCACAATGTAGTGTGTGAGAGATGGTGTGTGTGTGTGTGTGTGTGTGTGTGTGTGTGTGTGTGTTCATTTTGCTCGCAGCAGTGGGTCTGTCCAGAGGCCTTGTCCTCCAGCAGTAATTTGATTGTGGCAGAGTGAGGGAGGCATAATTGTCTGCAGCAGGTCACTGCATAGCAAACAAAGTGTGTGCGTGTGCGTGATTGTGTGTGTGGTGTTTGTACGCACCTCTGTCCTCTCCCCCAGTTTCTGCTCCGCTGTCCTCCTCCTGTCCTCCTCCTCATCGCAGATATTCTCCTCTTCTCTCCTCTCAATGTCAAGAGAAAGCTGACAGTTGGGTCTGAGGCAGCATTATATTTTCAGATCTATGGAAATGTGCACACGCTCACTCATTCACACACTCACAGTTCCTGCTGCCATACTCACTTTTTGCCCCTGTGCCCTCTCAATCCGGCCAGATGGGCATGAAGGCAGATAGACGTTCAACGAGAGAGACCAACAGAGAGCAAGTCAGACTGACATATAAAAAGGAACAGGCCAGCATTTATTTTTTTTTGTCCCAATGACAGATAACCTTTGACCTCTACCCATACTCACCCATTCTTCAGGTCACACACACTCACTCAAATGCAGACACATTCATGCGAGCTTGCTCTCTACCATTTACAGATCATTTGACACATACTCCCTGTGGCCATCCCCTTCATCTCAACCTCTGTCACTCAAACAACACGAACAAACAAAGAGACACAGATAAAAACATAACAAATTCTTCTTGTTAAAAAGCAAATGTGGCAATGTACATATTTTAAATACTAAACAATACAAGGAAAGATCTGATCAACATGGCAGCCCGGTACTGGATTTTTAAAAATGATATATTCCTCTTTCTAATTACATGTGTTTCTCTTGGATTTCTATTTAATTTTCACTCTACATCCCGAGCTTCAGTTTCGCATGTGGGTGCAGAAAATCAAAATTCAAAATCAATGACGTGTAAACGTGACAATACAGCAAAAGAATCGTTGTGGCAAATTCCCTGCACAGTTCCAGTGGAGGTGACAATGCAAGACTTTAAATAACTGACTCTGGATCAGTTTCCAACACAGGCACATTTCATGATGTTTTTCTTTGGATACTGGACCTAACAGTTTAAGATCAGCAACTTGTGCAGTTTGTAGGTGTGATGTCTGAATCCTCCAGTGTACATACACTTAGAATGGACTTATCTCTGAAGCAGGAGACACGTTGTGTCCAGCTGTTAAAGAGTCAGGATTTTTTCTTAACGATGTAGATGTAATTTTAAGAATTTATAACAAGCTAATTGAACTTTTTTGTGGAAAAATCATACCAGACACAAATTGTTCCAGACTGTTTTTTTTTTTTTTTGTTATAAATATTTACATAATTAGAGTAAAAAAGAATTCTGGCTAAGTGGCTGCATACATGAATCCAGATTGTAAACAAGTGGCCATTACTGCGGTGGTACTCGTAAACTCATGTATGATACTGTAATTTATGTAGAGCATTTTACTTTTTAAGCACTTCAGCCAAGACATTTGTCCAGGAGATAAATTCAGAATAGAAAATATCATATGCCATTAAAATAAAGCTTATGATGTAAAATACTTTTATACAAATTTTTTTTTCAGATGTGTAGATGGCTTATCTGAATTGTGCTATGAACCTGGACTTCCTCCTCCCTTTTAAACATATAGAAGGGCTGTTTTTTTTTTTAACATTCACTCATTCACATACTGATTGGTATTACCTGTTGCTGAGCAAACTGACTGAACTAAAAACAATGTCCAGAATGTGTTCATTCTTTTGTTGTTTTTAGATAAACCTTACATTTAGAGCAACATTTTTGTTCTAAAAAAATTGCTTCGCATTATGAAGTTCGTAGGAGACGAGGTGGCAGAATGACACTTTCAGCAAACACTGATACAAAGCACAGTGCATCCCCTCTCACAGATGGGATGAAAAGATTCATTCTATGGATATTTCATGACATTTAACATTCATGTTAAAAAAAAACTCAGCTGTGTTCAAATTGAATACATTCGCCGGGACTATATAATTTAGCAGAGAGAATGGAAAAATGTGACATGCTGGACTCCTCAGTGCTGTGTGGCTGTGGTGTCACGAGTGGAGTCTGACTGTGTTGGTTTTGTGTTATGAGCTGAGGTGATGGGGGATTGCAAGTGAAAGACCAGAACACAGAGTTATAGATAGACATTACACAGAGCAAAGAACAGAATATAATGAACATATTATTTGGTGTCTATGTTCCCAGCACTCTGTGCTTGTTAATCAGCGGCTGGTTATTAACATTTTCTACAACACTCTCAAAGCCAAAACTTTGCAAAGGATTTTCTGTTTATTGGAAAACACACGATGATCTGATTTTAGCACTGTCAAATGTGTGATCCTGAGATGACGGTAGGAGATGTGTGTAATCATCACAAATTTGTGAGAGACACATCATCTCTCTGATTCATTTGATTCACCAATATGTTTCTTGCTGGAACCATTATTTTTATTTTTATTTTTTACCATGCTAACAAGTCTGTGTAGCCAAAGCCTGATATACAGTAGCTTCATGCCGTAGGACTCTTTGTCTACCAAAAACTACCAATACACCAAAGAGCAGTGTCATTGCATCTGGTGGCATATTCTTTCATCTTTAAAGATGACTATACTAGCTATGTAACCCGAACCCAGTCCAAATCCTGATACAGAGTCCGATCCAATACTGATATATAATTAAACTTTGATCAAATATGTATCCGGCACATTGATATTAAAGCTACAGCTTTCTAAATTTAGAATATCAAATTTTTCATGCGCTATTTAATCCAAATACTGAAGACCCTGCTTAAAAAATAATATTATTAAACCTAAAATATTGATACGATATGACTGAAAGTTTAACTGGAAGAATGTGACTCCAAACATTGATGCGAAGCGATCAGCGAGAGAGAAGGTGAATCAATGTCGGGGCCGAGACGATGAAAACACTCAGTCCACTCATGGTTGTGTCGTGCTAAAGAATACGGAAGGTTTTCCCCTCAGGAGTGATCTTTGGCTGAGTACAGACACACCGAACAGAAAACAGCCGAGCTTAATTTTGATCTGTCTTTAAGTTACTAACCGAATTAATTAGCGTTAATTAGCGACAGCTTACGTGAACCATCACTGGTATTGTGTTGTGCTACATGCATGCTTTGTGCACTGCTGCTTGCTAATGAATGAGAGGAGAGATTAAGGATTTATACAGTCTCTTTTAGTTTATCTTTGTATTTTACCAACCTGGGTGTTGCAGCACAGTCATATTTTTTAAAACAGGAACCAGATTCAGAGTTGTAAATGTAAGACTGTGCTAGTATACAAACTCAGCGCTGGGCAATCAATAACCCAAATTATTTAAAAACCCCAATTTGGATTTACCGTCATCAGTAACCGTGTCACATCTGTGATACTGAGGAATAAAGTGCATCACCTTGCTTGAGTGGCCTGAAGTGTCCTCTTGTAGCAATCTTGATAACTGCGCTGTTGAAGTGAGCTGAGTGAGTCTGCGTTTCCTCATGTTTGGTGTTTTACCGCCTGTTTTTAACACCAGAGCTCTGAGATTTGACTGTTGTAGCACTCTTTCAGTCAAATTGAGACAACCTGTGTCATGAAGCTTGTCTTTGTCAAGCGGGTGATCCCTGTCTCTCACTGTTCTTCGTCTTCTTCTTCTTCTTCTAAAAATTTGTTTTGAACCGCCTCTCTGCCTGAACAGCGTGTTGGGTTTTTTTTTTTTTTAAGGCTTTGGCTTCTGCAGGCAGACTACAAAAGGAACTGAGGGCAACTCTCAGTGAAGAGCTGGCAGAAACCTCAAATGAGAAACTGACCCAACATGAAGAATATACATATGGAGGAGATAAAATCGAGAGGGTGGGATGGGCACATGTGTATGGGTAAGTATGAAATAGTATGTGTGTGAGAAGACTCTAACCTGTGTGTACTAGCTCTCGGTTTTGTGTCTTTCTAGTCTGTGACTGACAGCATGAGGGAGCAGGGTGATCAGTGCGAAAAGGAACATGCTCTGTCTCTGTTTCCTGTGACACACCGATGCTGCAGCAGGTGGTTTCCCACAGGAATACAGAGAGGACTGCAGCGATGGTGAAGAGACACTGGTGTTGAGGCAGGAGGGCAGGGGGACGGACAGTTGTACTGATTTGAAAATAGTTTTCCAAATTTATGAATTGAAATGAGAAATTCTTCCCCGAAGACATTTTTTTTTTTCTTGGATTTGTGTTTGTTTTGTTTTTCACAGTGGTTACATCGTAATTCCTCAGGCTGTTTGACAAGAATCTACTGAGTGAATCAGTGTGAAAATAGAAAATAAAACACACTCATTCTGTGCCATCAGCTCAGCACAGCCCACGTGAGAACAATGTGAGCAAGGAACCCTCAACATTTTAGCAGCTGCATAAAAGCTTAGAGCTCCTGACAAAAATAGACACATCCAATCCTCATCTGCTGCAGGAGGATAAAATAAGTATGCTTTGGGAACCTTAGACATAGTTTTCTAATGATAATAATACTAATTAAAAAGATTTTAAGGATATTCGTGAATCAATCAATCAATTTAACAGCTGAACATTGATAAATTGGAAAATTCACCCTATAAGGTTTGTGATAAAGGTGCAGGTGAGCAAAAATCTGAAATCTTAAATGTCCGCTGACCTGAATAAATATCTGATTAGCTATTTCTGAGGATCTCATGGTCTAAAACAAGGAGTTAGATTATCGTCTGTCAAAGACTTTTCAAATGACCATGCATGCATACATGTAAACCCATGAATGACAGCATTATTCCACATCTGCATCTCTTGCCTAAAATATTATTTTGAAATAACTTTTGACCGATTGTTTGAAAGAAGCTAACCAACGCTACAGAGTCACCATTTGGCACCAATTTCAGCAATTAACCTGATGCTCTTCACTCCTCTGTGTCTTGTATTTACTGAAACCTCTTTCATGACCCACATTTTGGCTTCATTGCCGGAAAAGCACAGGTGAGACAAATTTTGTTAATGATGGCTCAGAAGTGTCCCAGTCTGCCATGGAGCTGACTCACCTAAATGGAATGTGCTTGTTATTTATGTTATTGATTACAGTTGTGTTTTCCTTCCTATGACATGCCAAAATATCTGCTGTGAAAAGGCTCTGCTGCCAGAGTCTGGGTTACTTTATCTTTCCTCTGTGTTGATGACCTTAAGTCTCTATAAATGTACCTTCACATGGTTTTTCTGCAGTGACACTAAGGGCACATACATACAGTATTGTGGCAGCTGCTACTGGTAATACAGGTTACTCAGATTTGTCATTCTCTTCATGGACAGTTTACACTATTTTAACTGAGCCTCCAGGATGAGTACCGCTACTACTGTGATACTAATGGGAAATTCTCATCCTCATAGTGTAACATCTACATTTCACAGTCTTGGAAGAAAAAGTATTTCTTGGTAAAAGAATGGAATTCCAAAATAATGAATCAGTTGACCAACCTGTGCTTTGCTTCAGGAGCAATCAGACGTGTAGGCAGTTTAAGACATTTAAATGTCAAAGAAAATCAAAGAAAAATGAATGGTGTTATTTGTAGCTTCAGATAATCTCTTTTGTGAGTCAACAAATACACTGACTGGAAATGAACTTCAAACGCTACCATGTACCCCACTGCTTTTCTGCGAGGCATCCCCCTCACTCTGAGGAAAGACAGCTGTAGTCAAGACCACTTAAGCAGTCTGACACAAGTCTAAGTCTCAGCAAAGTCCAAATGTGGATTAGATGCAGAAAAGGGTTCCTCATAGACAAAGAAAGACATACAGAGAGAACTGGAAAGATTCAGAGAGACTCAAGAAGAAAGACAGTGAGAAAGATATAAAGACAGAGAGAGGGGTGATGACAGCTAATGAGACAGGTGTGAGGGAGGGGGGTCAAGGTGAATCTTACTCTTAATGTGACACAGAAAAGTGTTATGTTCTGGTAACACTGGAAAACTTACCGAGCACCAGTTGTTTGGTGGACCTTTCCTTCTCTGGGTTGCACCTCGAGGGCCACAGAGGCCACAGTAACCCTGTCCCAGTCCCTGTGACTGGACAACTTTGTTTCCTCGAAATTATACATTTAAACTGCATCATCTTTTCTATACAGTGAAACTGTAACAGCAAATACATTTTGGAGGAAACATAATCACTGGCTGGATTATGTTCAGAGGCAACATATTTTTTTTGAATTAATGAAGAATTACTGCTATTAATGGCAGCGGAGTCATCAGGAGGTGGTAGGGACAGATGGTATGATGATGTACGTAAGCACATGACTGTTGTGCCAGTGACTGGGGTTTTGTCTGTGATTAGTTTTAGGCAACAGAACCACTTTGGTTAAGGTTAGTGAAAAACTTTTTCTGTACTGAACCAGACCGTGATCTTTGCTGATCAGATAAATCAAATTGGTGCATGGCCACCCTGGACTGTGACTGACTGCTTAGTTTTAAACATGAAAACACATGAAATTCGCTCATGAACCATGGTACATGTCCACATCGATCATGTTGGACATGTTGCTGATAGCAGACATATTCAGACGCACTGACGTACTGCTCTGGAGCAGGCTGCAGAGACAGCCTGGGACTGTAATAAGCCTCTCTGGTCATCTAGACTGTGTTTCAGTGCGGCTGAATTCATGGTGTAGTCACTCTCATTTACGTTTCTGTCTGCTTCTGTTGTCAGACATCAGAACAAGAAAAAAATAGCCCAGTGATTTAATCATGGTGCAAATATCAGAATGTTATTCCCAAGCTGCTGCACCGCAGTGCTACACAGCCGTTAAACCTCCACTCTGTCCCTCTCTGTGGTGAGCCATACTGTGTGTGTTCTCTATCTCATTTATACGTTTTTCTGTTTTGTGTGTCAGACATCGGTGAGGATACGTAATACATAGAAAAAGATTTTTTTCCTCACCATACTATTGTTAACCAGAAGGAACTGCTGGTTGCTGATAAAATCTGTAGGCTTTTATATGGCAGCGAACATGTACGACAGCGTCTGTGTGATATATCACATTTAAAATGAGTGAAGTTGTCTTCTTTATTGTCGCCTATCTCATATAATATTTCTGTGACTTGCAGTACAGTGCAACGCATGTTAAATAACAGATCTTTGACTGTCTGAAACCCTGTGTAAACGATTATGATTCATCCAGCGCTGTCCCTTGTGTGACATAAAATACACTGAGACAATTCCCAAGCTGCTTTAGGTCTCCTCTCTGCATCCACATGACGAAGGAATGACTTTGTGACACCTGGTAGAAGATAAAAGAACAAAAAAAAAAAAGAGGGAAAATAGTTTTCTACTAAATAGAAAAACTTTGGTGGCTTGATTTAGCTTAACTGGACTGCTGAAGTTTCATATGAGTCTCAGCTGAAACTTAATCGATTAAACTGAAAATGAATTGCAATAAAAAAGCCCCTCTTTTATCAGAAAATAGCTGAGTAAGATTTTGTCAAGACTTAGTCCAAAAGGGGCCCAGTGTGAGTCAAAACAGAGCCTTGAGACTGAGACTGGACTCGAGTGCCACAGTGGAGAAAAGAGACGAGAGGGCAGGGAAAGTTGAGAGAGAAGCTAAAAGAGAGAGAAAAACTACAGCAGGAGAGGTTAGGAGATGAGTAGAGTAAAGAGGAAATGAGAGCAGAGTAGAGAAGGAGAGTGGAGTGGAGTGTAGAGGAGAGGAGTAGAGGCCGGCCGTGAAAGGCTCTCACATCAGGCTAATGTGTTTTGTGGCATCCAGCAGGTGTGTTGCTTGGACAGACGCCCGGACTGGTCAGCTGACTCTGGGAGTGAGAGACAGAAACACCAGCTCCATACACATAGTAACACTGATGGTCGATGACTTATGTTTACATCCAAAACAAGATATTGTCTTTCATAGAGAGTTTGTCATATTTGTGTAGTTGTGATTCATTTCTACATTTGGTGAAATACAGGACACCATGTCCTGCATTTCTCTTCAAACACTCACCAAACTCTTAACAGAAACATGTTAATAGTTGTAGTATTTTAGGTAGTTTAAGTATAAATGTGTAAGTGGTTTAGTAAGAGTGGTAAAGTTGTTTTGAACATTCAGACAACACTTGTTACCCACATTAAAAATCAAGTCTGCCTTTCATCACCCTGACCTCCACACTCTTGAGAGATCATTTTACTCCGTCCAAACTGCTTATCAGATGGTCAGATTGCTTTGGAAACACCATTTCCTCAAACCCTTCCTACACATGGATCAGAGGGGTTTATGACCGATCATGTCTGGTTTTGAGCTTCTTTCTCCAGCTATCTTTATTCATTTGTTAGACAACTATTTGTGGTGTTTTTCACCTGAACAATGATGTGCAAAACTCTTAATATCTACCTGGAGAGGCTGAAAATGTGGGCTGTAATCCCAGGTCAGGTATAAACATTTCAGATGTCTAACATGGTTGGACAGCACGTGTTACAAAGCAGTTCTGACACAGCTAAAACCAGCCCTTATTTTCTGAAGCCCCCAGGGTTCCCCAAAACGTGGAAGAATTTAAAAGCCTGAAAAACCCTCTCAGTGTACAGTACAGTATTCACCCAGTGAGCAACTTTCATTTGAACCAGTGGGGGGGGGGGGGGGGGGGGGGGGGCATCTTAGAATACAGTGTTCTGATACCTGTACCTGATAGCCAGTGTGTATCCTCTGCACACTCATTTCTGCATTCGCACTGAATATTGCCATTGGGTTTAAATCGTGAGGTGAATTCTTAGGAATACTGGGCTGGGAGACTCAGGTTTCAATGCCGAGGAACACTGAAAATTCAAGTGGAAATTTATGGGATCGAGCAGCTCATTCCACTTTACAGCTCTGTTGCCTGTACTTTGCCTATTACTCTATGAAGTGTTCAGTAACACAGAGATTTTATAGAATATTAGATAGAATATTGTTTACTGACTGGGAAATGCAGTCCACACAGACTACAATCACAGTAAGAAAACTCATTCTTATGTAGTTTGTAATTTATTGATTGATTGATTGATTTGGCTGTGTTATTGAGACAGGTGAAGAAGATAAATAGGAAGTCGAGGCAGACGTGGGAGCAGGAACAGGAGGGAGGAAGAAAGAAGGAGATGCCCGTTGTCATGCCCACTGGCAAAGCTTTCTCGCATGCACAGATTTGGCCCTGAAAGATCAGCGGCAGGAGGGCAGGAGCTGGGCAGCGTGTGTGTTGGTCTGTGTAGGTACATCTGTGTGTTTGAAGCAATAGAGGGGAAAGAGAGAGGAGCAGAGGGGAGACGTTAGGATTGAGATAGAGTAATCACATGATGGAAGGAGGTAGTGATGAGGAGGAGGAACAGAGCGAGAGAAGAGAGGTAGAGACGCCATATGGCCTCGCTTCAGGAGAGAGGAGGGCGAAGATGACTGATGGAGGAAGAGGTGACTTAGTGTGCACTCGGTCCAGTGGGCGACCAGAACAACACACAGAATCCACTCAGGACTGGGTGAGTTCCTTCATATCCGCGATAAATAAGAGAAAAATACTGAGTAGAACACACATTTTACTCAGTTTAGAAGCCTCCAGGAGCTGACACTGAAGAGGAGTGATCATTATTCTGTTCAGCCCACTCTGTCTTTCTCTTGCTTTATCCCTCTCAACTCATGTCATCTCTGCTGTGTTTCCCTGCTCATCACATTTTCTTAAATTGCAGCATCGTCTCTCTCATTTCCTTGCCCACAATATTTTTTCTTTTCTACTTTTAAAGGGACACCAATACACCAGTCCCATGGCCAGTAAGCTCTTTAATCATTTTATCATTTATTGAAGGCAAGAGTTGCAACCCTTTTCTCACTTTGTGCTGTGTTTCTGGACAAACACAGATGGGAGTCTATTAGCAGTCTTCTCACTGCAAAATGATAAGTTGTGCAGAGATTTTATCTGCCAAAAAACTGGTCTTTTCCTTTTAAAAGAATACTCATAGTAGCGAGAGTCACACAAACATGAAAGCAGGGAAACGCAGACACTTATTTGGCTGTTGAATAAATAATCTTTTTAATCAGTGTGTGCAGACTAACAGAAAGCTTAAGTTTACTTTTATTAAGGACAAGTTTTACAACAAGTCCTCTAAATTAAACAATGTCCTCCAGAACAACATATAGAGGTATTTTCTTATCTGACTCCCTCTTTTACTTGTATCACTTGAACATATGTCATTTTGTGGCATTTGCTAAGTCAAATGATGATGATATTGTTCTTCGCAGGACAATCTCAGTCCTCAACTTAATCTTTGTCTTGTGAACATTTCTGCAAAATCTCAGATTACGTTGTGTAGCAATGTGTTGTCACATCAAATGCTTAAAATTCTTGTTGCAGATCCAGACTAAGGTGAACCTCCAAATTCACTGGAGCCAGCTGAAGACGGTATACTGTACCTATGACTAAGAAAGTGTTTGTATAATCAGGTGACAGGTGCTTGCCATTGATATGTTTCTTAACCATCTAGCTAAGGCTAACCTTGTCTGTACGGTATGTCTTAACTTCTACAGAGCTTCAGCTGGTTTACAGCCATTCTGACATTATCCTGTAAGATACCTTGGTAAACTTGGGAATTCATTCATGTATAGACAGTTTGTCTAACTGTGGACTGGTGAATATCTAAACTCTTGTAAATGGCAAACTCAAAATATTATAGTTTTTCAAAGTAGCTCTGATCCACACCTCCAGTCTGCTGTTTTTGACTGGACCCCAGGTTTTCCAACTCCTGACTCAAATTAGCTTTTGTCGATGTCGTTAGCCGAGGGGTTCACATATTTTTGCCAAGCTGAACTGTGAAGCTTTCAATGATGTTTTCAATATGGACAAGAACAACACATTTTGTGTTATTATCAAACAAATTTATACCTAAATTAAGATAATTCTTAAGAGGTCACTTACCTTCTAGTCTTTTCTTTGCCATTATTGTTCCTGTTTGATGTTCACAACTAGGTGGCAACACATAATGTCTGTGGTTTGTCATTGGTTTATTTGCTTATAATGCGCTTTCCAAGCACAAGATGTGCTCTTTAAAAGATTTCTCTGCAGATGTGACTCTGTCACAAATGGACAAAAAGGTCAGAAATCTTGGATGTCTGAAGGTGAACTGGATGCCACATTCAAAGATGGCACCTCATTCACTGCTATGAAAGTTGTTCACCAAGTGCACACACCAAAAATGTCTGCCATGGAGCATACTGAATGGATCGGACTGAACTTTTCATTTCATATCATTCTTTGTATGAACTGATGAACACATCAGAGATATGAGCAGTGATTCAGGTCTTGAATCAGGCGAGGTGTAAACTTGCTTTTTCAGCCCTGCTAGCGTCAGACATGCTAATGACAGGGTTGAGTCTAGAGATGTCAGTGTCAGTCTATCTGTTGGTCGGTTGGGGTCCAGACTGGAATATCTCAACAACTAGTGAAAGTATTGCCATGAAACAGATATTCATGGTGTCCAGAACATGAATCCTTTGGTGATCCAGCAGGTCATAGCTCAGGCTTTTGTTCTGACTAACTCTGCCAAAAATATTATTTTGCAACTGTTGCTATTGATGGCTGAGAGAAAAGGTATTATGGTGAGGTCAGGGGATCCAAGACTGGGGTTGTTAACCTGCATCACTAGGGCTTGTATTCAAATAACAGCAGTTAAGAGTGAGTCTTTCAGCAGATGGGTGGGTGGTGGGGGGGTTTGTTGTTAGAGAAACTGGAGAAAAGGGTATGGACCATGTCGATGTGTGCCAAGTCATCTCAACAGCACATGTTCTCTTTTTGTATTGAAGCCCTTATTGGCAGCACTGAGCTGCTTATAAACACAGTGAGCATTTAAAATAGAGCCATTAATCACATTAAACAAATACTATGACATTTTAGGAAATGTTCTTAGTTGCCATCAAATTTTGTGTCAGTTCCATGTTTCTGGAGATGTGGAGTCAGGTGTATTTTCCATTTCCTTCTTTTAAAGTCCTTCTTTTAACATGGAGAGAGCTTAAATGTTGTGTATGAAAAATAAAAGCCCTGTTTAGCTTCATGTGTCAAACTTTAGAAATTTTGCAAATCCCATGGAACAAGTGAACTTGACACAAGGGGAGGACAACTGTGTCAACACATGATGGACTGACAGACAGGCTGAGATCAGCTTCATACACTGAGCATTCGAAATTACTGTGGCTCTGTGTGTGTGTGTGTGTGTGTGTGTTTCCAGTTGGTATTTTGAAATTTCCTCCGATAACTGCTGATCCATGAATAGCCCATCTCGCTGCTTCACCACATGTCCTGTCATTGAGTGCCTAATTGGCAAAAAACATACACACTGTTGCTGTACACACACACACACACGCACACACACACACACAGATGAATAAGTATGCCTGCGCATGTGCACATACACGAGCACTCACAGATGCACGGTCATTTTGATATACAGTTTTTGTTGCACACACACAAACAGAAACAAATAAACACACATACACACACACAGGCTGCAATCCAGCAAAGGGAGAAGAAAACACAATTAGAGAAGAAAAATGTCAGGTCTACTTCACAGTGTGCAGACTTCTCAAGTGGCCCCCCAACCCTCGCTGTGCTGGGAATGGGAATTAACAGGGCTGGTAAATAAGGAATGTGTTCCTGGGAGAGATGCCCTCCGGTCACTGCGCTTCCAAATGAAGATGCTTTTAATCTGAAATCTTCTTGACACTTATGGAAAACTGCGCCTATACCGTTTAAAGTCAAGGATAAGACGTGACTGCTCTATTTGAAGTAACCCGTTTGATCGCTTTGCCATCAAGGTCTTTTATACTGAAAGGAAGTGCAGTGACAGATAAACTATGGACCTGTGTGTGTGTTTTTTTATTTATTTTTCTTTCCTTTTTTTTGAAAGATGCATCTTAATTTGTTATTTTCTAAAATGGCAGTGTTTTATCTCCTCCAATTAGATTGATAAATTGAAGTAAAAGGAAACCGTGTGTTAACAAATGTACCAGCAAAATGATTATGTTGCCTGTTTCTAGTACTGGACATTCTGTAATCCATCTTATTTGTTACTCATATTACATTGTTAAAGTCTGTTTTGCTTTCATTAAACTGGTTAAGATAATTTGGTGATAATGAGGCATGGCTGTGTTGAAACAGTTAAATCCTTCTTCCAAATCATCAGCAAGAAAAAAACAACAACAACAAATATATAAATAACCTGCACGCTGAGGAAGTCATTGTGTCTCAACAGCACCCATTTTATGCTGAGCTGGTTCCTCTCTCTCTCTCTGTGTGACTGACTATCATAGCCAATTTTACAGTAAATTACTCCCTAAACAAGCTCGATAGAGACAAGCCCAGCAGTCTGGCAACCGGCGCTCGCGTGTAAACATGATTATATCGAGGAAGTGGCTTCACATTTTCGAGCACACAGTGACAGCCAATTAGGGCCTACGTTAGTGCGGCTAATTCTTCAAATGCAATATGGTGAGGAGCGACAGACCAGGATGGAGGGAGGGCAGGAGAAGAGAACAAGAGGAAGAAGAGGAAGCAGCAGCAGCAGAAGAAGAAGGGATTGATAGAAAGAGAGAGGAGCAATTAAAGGGAATTGAAAATAGGTGAAACACCACAGACTGCATTGCAATTACTGTGTTTTAGACACCATAATAGTGCTGTTTTTATTGTGACTAACAGCTGTGAGGAATGTTTGTGTGAGTATGAACACTGTGAAATTCAATTATACCTGCCATTAGAGTTGATTAGGTGTCTATAGATGAAAGGAGAGAGATAAAGGAAAGCGAATTAATTAAGATCGCTGTGACATCACTCTGTCAACGTTCACAAAGTCATCTGTGAGTGCATCTGCCGTGCCCGTCCATGTGACAGAAATGTGCCTATAATTGTTCACAGGTAGCCATCGAGCAGGCCACGAGGCTATCAGGATAATAATTGAAGGGGCTCAATTAGTTTGTCCTCTCTCCTCCCTTTTTTGCTTTGTCTCCATAAACAAAAAGCACATTACGCATCGATCCCCGGCAGTTGCTGGGGTAACAAGGCGGTGGCGGGAGCTTTAATGAACTGTCTTGTGCCAGCGGCTTGAAAACGCTCCTCTTCTGACTCTGATAATGAAGTTAGCCCAAATCAGATTGAGGGGAGTGAGGGTTTTTGCAGCCATCTTCACCAGCCATTTAATTTAGCTGCTCCCTTGTAAGCTCCAGGCTGAAGGGAGGCCCAGAGGGGGCATGGCTTCTGCCTTTCAGGGTGGTGTTACCAGGGATTCCTCCTCTCACTGATGCATATTTTACTTTGACCGCCCCCCACCCCCCATCCCCACCCCAGGCTTTCACTGAGTGAGTTTCTTCAGGCAGTGTTTCACAGCGCAGTAACTGACTTTTTGTGTATTGAAGCTGGAGCACAAAGTGCAAGTCACTGATTAGGGTTACAAATTGCCAAATTTGTGGGTGGGCCACAAACCATTCAGTTTATTTCCTTTTAATCGAGTACCAGTGTGTTTAGCACATGGCAGCAGGTAGCCTGCAGAAGGAAGTTAGCATTTTGTAGGTGTAAATTATATGTTACCAACAGTAGGCTTGAGGCAAACTGTTCAGAGAATATATTTCACCGTGTTGCCTGTTGGGGCTTTAGGACTTTTTATGCTTTTTCAAATAGCTAGCGGTGACTGTCTTACTGTCTGCAGTCAGGAACTTGAACACACACAGGATTGATGATCACACTCCTTATAATGTAACTATTTAAGGCTAGATATTATTATTAAAACTGTAAAGCTACGTCTGTCGCCTCACTCTAGATGTTTCTCTCTCCCCCGCTGGTCCTTTGTGTCTTTTGTCCTCCCAGTGCAGCTGTTTTTAATCTTGTCGAGGCATGCTGCACTACACTTATGTGTGTAATTCTTATAATTCCCATGTTAAACGGAGCATAATCACACTAGCACTGAAAGGCAATTCTGTTCGACCTCAGAAAATGAAAGGAAAGGCGGGGGGGAAATGACCCTGTGCAAGTTATTGCTTTTCGTTGAGCGTGCGTCAACAACTCTTGAATTTAATGCATTCCCGCAGCGGTACGCGGCTCACCGACCCTCAGGGGAAATAACAGCGTGCAGCCATTAGGGGATTATGGACGAGTAAAGGAAGAAAAGGTGTGAGACATATACACAGTAAAGCTGTATGAGAGGAAGATGGCACGTGTGTGCCCTGAGGCCTTATTGACGTGCCGGCTGACTCCACTGATGATTTATCAATCCTTAACATGACAGGGTCAATCTATGTTTCAATATACACAGAAATACTCTGTCTGTTGACAAACAAATGATGAGTGGACATGTTTTAAGCGGGAATTAAATCCAAAATGCGGACTTTAAGTTGGTGGAAAGTTAGTACATAATCAAAGGCTCCGTGATGTACCCAAAAGAAAACATTCCGACGTGTATTTAAATGTAAATATAAATTATTCCTCTGTGAACATGGCAGTGATTGCAGTGGTTTGGGACACTGCGTATTGTATCAATCTTGATCAGCCTCCTATAGCTTAATCCCTTTTTACTTTACATGATACAGAAAAATTTACTGGTCTGTTTCCCTCAAACCCACCTCCTTTTTATGATGTTTATTCAGGAAAAAGGGTCCCTGGCTGCTGTAACTTTTCCTTGTGTCAGTGGGTGCATATACATCCATTCTGAGAGTGATCTCAGCTAGAGATCACAAAATCCACCGTCCTTGTTCTGTGGAATGATGCATTCTTAAATTCAGCTGAAGATAATATGAGGCTTCAGCAGTCTGAGTTTGTTGAATCAAGTGGGGAGCTTCCAAAGTCAAAGGGTCTTTTAGAAGAGAACTCCCTCTTTGTTCTTCCACGGACTGTGTTTGCTTGCTGAGCCATGACAGATAACTCAAAGAGAGATTTTGTTCTAAATAGACTGTAAATTGGAAGATACCCACCCGGTCTAACTCAGACTGTTGACGCCTTATATTAATTTCAGTGCATTTCCACACCAAATGAACACTCAAGCAGTTTGCAACCCCAAAGGACAGGAGGAACAATACAATGACCAATATGTTTTCATGGTTTCATTTTCAGACAGACTTGAAAATGTGTACCTATCCTTTACAGGTGCTATATGTATTTTTTTTTCTCTACATAGCCACCCTTACCATTACCAGCTGTTTACATACCAGCCTAGAAGAAATGTTTCAAGTTCAGCATCAAACTTAATTCCTTTTCTTGTCAAGAGCTGTCTCCAGCAGTAGAAAGCTGTTAACCTGTTTGTTTTCTTCTACTGAAGTTAGCATGCTAACCAGGTAGCCCCGGCCCATCCCATTCCACTTTGAAAATACTTATAATGTCCTGCTCCTCCAAAAAATGTGCTCACTCATCCTGTTTTTGGTTTTTGTGACAGGATTGCACTTGGCCACACACTCACAGCCATCTCCAAAAGTCATGACCCCCCCCCCCCCCCCCCCAAAAAAAAACCAAGTATCACTCACTCGCTCACTTCATCAGTAGAGGGCATCAATAGGGTTCGATTTCCAGATATTTTTTCACAAATTTCACGCAGAATAAGCCAGAGAGTTTCAGAGAGGTACAGATGTTTGTGTATACATGTGAGTCCCTGTGTACAAATGCATGTGTACAGGACGTTTTTATTTTACTTACTGTGTTGTTGAGCATATGCATATTACAGTAACAGACACATCAGACACATCATCAGTATACAAACCACTCTGTGAGTGCACTTGCATGTGTGGGTACTAAGATTTGTTTTTGATGTTAAAGCACTTTTATAATTGGCGTAGATAAGCAATACTTAACATCTCCTAAATATTCACTCATGCACACATACACACGCCATTACAATAACACACAGCATTAGAATATTAGGTTTACAGCCCAGTCGTTTGTCAAGGGGCTCTTTAGGGGCTGTAAAACTGTCTGAGTGTGGGGATTTGTCATCACCACAAAGGCCTGCTCCTTCTATTAGTCATGAAATATATAGAGAGGCAAATACAGGCTGTGATGAAGACGCAGCAGCGAGACGGAGAGAGATAAAATGTGCGCGTGTGGGTATTTGAAAAGTCACAAGCAGCTTCACTGATGCTAAGTTGTTCACTGAAGTTTTGTGGTTCCTTTATGATGAACACAGAGAAAGTGACAAAAGGCAAAAGAAAAGGGGGAAGACAGCCTGAGTCATGAAGTATATACTGTTCATTCTCAGCTCTATTTCAAATCATTCTTTGTGCATGCATGAGAGTGTGTGTATATGTGTGTGTGTCCGCCCTTTGTTGCAAGCAGTAATTTCCCATTTTCAATATCCTGTTCTATTTCATTCTGTTCAATTGTATTCCCTTCAACTTCCTCACACACACACATGCACACGCAGATAGACAGTGTTTCTATGAAGAAAGATGACGCCATTGAAGATGATGACAACTCCCATCTGACATTTACTAACCTTTTGAGCAGAGAGATGGGGATGGAAGAGGGAAAGCGAAAAGGAGGAGAGGGGATGGACAGATGAGAGGGAGGGGCGCAGTCGGGGGGAGGGGGTTGTATGCATGGAATTCCTGTTTTCTATTCCTTTCACCATCACAATGTGCTCGGCTCTCCACAAAAAAGCTTTTGTTGCCATCTGCACCTTTTTTCAGGCTTACAGTGTATGGATATTTTTTGTACTCACAAAGCTCTCAATTTTTTTCTCCATCATTTTTTATTTGGCAGATGTGGCATTCTGCAGCTCTGAGTGTGTGTGAGCGTGTGAATGAGAGAGAGAGAGAGTACTTATTGTATAAAATGGTTAAAGGGACACACACCTTTTGGCTTATCCCTTTGATTAGCATGTAATTTTTCACCAAAACTACCCACATACAGGTGAGATCACATGTAGTGTTTACAAAATATCACGAGGGAAAAATGCTCCCAAAAGTTCCAAATTCTAAGTAAGAAATGTTCTGCTCGTTTACGTTGTTAGGCTGGAGGTTGTGGTGAAAGAAGAATTTGCCCAGTCTTAAGGTAGTTGAAAAAAACGTTCTCAACTCAAGGTTTGACCGTATCACACGTACTACGTTGATATGGTTGAAAGCTCCACAGTAAACAAGAAAGTGGACCTTGAGTTGAGATTGTTTGCACTGCTGTTCCTAATGTTTGTAATGAATTGTAAAGGTCAATGTTTAAGTCAACAGGGATGAAAAGTCTTAGAGCTCAAAAGTGTTTAAACCTCTACAGAAACCCTTTACATGAGACGCTGTTTTGGCTTTGACAACCAATTTTTCAAACCAAACCAAGCCCTATACACATCCATTCAGCCGCTCATTCCTCCTTTAACCCTACAATCTTACCTCTTTCATTCAATCCTACACACACCTCTCTAAGGTCTGCCCTCTTTTGGGCAAAATCTAAGGCCTCAGGTGGTGTAGGTTTGGGTGACTAAGAACTTTTTTTAAAATACAAAAGACATGCTCATATTTTTCAAAGTAAAGCATTAAAAAAGTATTGTTTGGCGAAGAAGAAGATTATTCTTCTTCTTCTTTCCAAATTCATACCACCTCCCACATCCATCAATAGTTCTCATACCAATTCTTCTATATAAATAAACCTTTAGCGTTGTGGTTGTAGGGTCCCAGCTAGCAAAGCCCAAATTTAACCATACCTTAACCACACCAGTGTAGTCCCAGAGTTCTGAACATTGGTAACTCACATGCTACTTATTTTTTGGTTGTTTTTGTAAATGAAAGTGATTTTTGTAGCTTAAGTAACTACATTTAAGTGCTGCGATGGATATGAAGTTATGGGCACTGCATGTAAAACATTAAAGTAATGAACATGTTTTTTTTTCGTGGCCTGCGTAGTGTACATAAATATGTAGTGTCACAACATTTTCCCAAGAGTTATTTAGGCTTGCATTAATTAGTAGTTACGGCAACCGAAGTAAAAGTGAGGGGAAGCAATCCTTTGCGGTTTAGACTGTTTGCTAATGCGATTTCACTAACAAAAACAGTGTTACAGCTAAAGTAGATCTGAAAAATTTTCATTCAGCTTAACAGACGAGGTGAGTCAATGAGCACTCAGTTTCCCTGGCAACCAGGACACCAGAGTCCGCTAACCATTCTCCTTGTCAATGCCATGGTCTAAGACTATTTTCTAATCATTCAGTGTTTCTTATGTTGATTTTTTTTTTCACTCAGTTATGACTGGAGCAGCTTTTTTGTTATTTAAACAGTAATGAAACAGTACTAAAATAGAGAGAAGCTAATCAGTTGTCTCAAGCAACACAGTGATATCATCCCAAGCTCTCTGGTTCTTGTTGATATCATGATTTCAATATGTAAAACAATCATAGACCACAGAAATCAAATGGAGTAAATATGCATTAAGAGTAAATGGAGGCTAAGACTCTACAGTAAAAGTTCAGTACGGGACCTACATTTTTAGTGGTGGGCACCAGTCGCTGGTGTAGAAGACAAAACATTTTACCCACATGTTCTTTAATTCATCACTGAGCTCAACTGCAAACGCCCTCCACTGAGAAGCTCACACCTCATTCTTCAGTGGCTCTTTCAGTGAATTTAATCCTAAAGAGCACATGGACCATTCCAATGTCTGAGCCACTAACATAACAGCAAATACCATAAGCTTCCCATCAATTCCTTGGGCGCTCTAATGGCTTGTCCAAGTTAACAGCCATCACTGGGGGACTCAAACATGAGCAAAGGGTCAATTAGAATAGAAAGAAGGTAAGAGGAGGGAGGGTGTGAATAGAAGATGAGTAAAGGACAGCAGGGGGATGAGCTTATGTACACAAGAGGGAAGATGATTAATATGATCTGGTGATGAATAATGATATGGTGCTGATATCTTGGGCTGTTAATAAATGAGCGGCGCATGCTGGTGTGTAGACAGCACATACTAATCAAAAGCTACTGTATGTGACCTGGCCTGAAACACACACAGTAAGACACGTGTTACATGTTAAACACTTTACACATTTCACAGATATGGCAATTAGAATATCTTACTTATGTGATTTAAGGCTGAATTAATTTGTTTTGGGCCACTTGGCAGCAGAGCAAACTGAAAACACAACATGTAGACCAAGTATAAAATTATTGCTGCTAACATATTAGCAAACAGCCTATTTACACATCGAGCAGAGAAGGAAAAACATTGCTATTCATTTAGTCTTTCATTTAAGTCCAATATTCACTCTCCTTTCAGCTCCGTTAAAGTCAGCTCCAGAGAAAAACACGTAGCTCTGTAGTGTGAGGTGGGCTTATGAGACATTTTTTTGTTTGTTTGATTTGATTTGTCACTTTCCGTGGGTAGAGAATTATACATGCACCAGAAGGAAGGTGGAAGGTGCATTTTCCTCCACTGCAGCCTCACTTTGTGACTTAGAATATCAAGAAGTGTATTTTTAATTAAATTTGATTAACTTCATGCTTTCACGCTACTGAACACTGTTTACTGGTTCAGTATTAGCAAACACATTAATTCAGCCATTATCATCATTAATCCAACTGCTTTAATTACAGAGTATATACATGGAGGTATAAATTATATTGCAAAGAGCAGGGTTCATGCAATAGCTTAAAATGTTATTTTGTACTTCCAGGGTGTACAACAGTAACATCATGCAGTTAAACAGACACCTGTTATCCAGTTCCTTAGCTTCAGGCGATGCCTGTGGCAGCAGCATGGACTGACTACGTGGCTTTCTCATGAACCATGTTGCTCACATGCACACGCACGCACACACACACACACACATCTCAGAAGATATTTTTACATTCACTCACACAAGCTTCAAGACACACACATACAATGTTAGAAATGTTTTATACTAAGAGATAAATAATGTTGAAATAATCATCCAAATGGCAGCCTGGGATCTAAATGCACTAAAAATTAATCTTTTGTCACCCACACTGTCAGGATGTCTAAGAAATTTCTGCTCCTGTAAGCTCTTCACGTCATCGATGACTTCATCTATTGTTGGTTTCTGAGCTCAAGGATAGTTAGCTATTTTAAGTCATCCTCATACATTACCAGAGCCTTTTTTGTAAAGCTTTTAGAATAGCAGTGCCTTGGAAGAAAATGCTTTTTCTTTTTACGTGTGTGGTGAAAGTGAGGGGGTTAAAGTTTAACACTGTTTCAAACCATCATTTTTCTGTCCAACCCTGCAGGAAGCTTACAAAAAGAGAGGACTTGAAACTTTGAACTACAGTGATGAACATCTGTGGGCTCTAAACTGCTGCATTGTCTCTATGAAGAAACAAAAACAACAACAACAACAACAAAAGATTTTATTTGATTGGAGTAATGAATTCTGGGCTCTGACTATGGCCTAATTCCTCTGAGAAATATATTATTTTTACAGTTCAGTGAGAGCAATATTTTGTTGTCTGAGTGGATTGAAGAGTGTTGTACCTTTTCTTTGATGCTCATTCTGGCTGCACATTTCATATCTTGGAAAAGAGAAGTTGTTATAACTAGGAATATCCCAAATGTTACACAAATTAAATGTAATGCAGTATTTGATCATGTAACACAATGGTGAGCTGGTGGCGTGCATACCTATGATTCTGCTGCTTTGTCTAAGAGCTGGAGTGAGTGTTTCCATGAAGATGGCAAACAAACAGTTGATATCCTTGCTGACTCCACTTATAGTGATTTTAAGGTATACTCCATCCTACTTGTTTCCAGTATTTATGCTAAGCTAGGCTAATCACCTCAGACTTCCAGCTCCATTAACACAGAGATAAGAGTTGCGTTGATCTTCTAAATCTTGAAAAGGATACTGTCCCAAAAAAAGTCATTTAAATAATGTTAGCCCTAATGGTATTGAATTAGATGGAATCAAACTTGTCCAGCTGTTTTATACAGCATAATTCACACATTTCCAGATGGAGCTGCCCAACTTATTTCCCCACATTTAGCCAAGAAGCATTTGGGTTGACTGCCTGAAGTGCCTTGCTCGAGTGCACTTTGACAGCACTTGTTGGACGACAGGACAGCATTGGTCACTCACGCAGAGCAGCACAGACACGAGTGCATGTGTGACTCTGCGCTCAAACAATCTGAACAGGATAAATGTTTAATTTATGAAAATCAGCTGTGTGTTTTAACTGCGTGCACCCTACCAATGTAATACTTCAGTGGCTATCTGTTTATAGTAACAACAGATGCACACACACACATGCACACACAAACACGTTTGGGATGTTGTGGCTATGCCTGAATGCAGCTCTTCAGTGTTACTGCTTTAATAATCAGTTTTAATGAGCATCACTCGCTGTTATTCCCTTCAGCATGACTCTCTCTCGCTGCATCTGTCTGTCTCTGCATTTTTTTCTTCATACCCCCCTTTTTCTTACTCATATCATCTCTCTCTCTCTCTCCCTCTCTCTCTCTCTCACACACACACACACACACACACTCTATATTTCCCTCCAACTATAGCCCCTCCCCCCAGCTCCCTCCGTTCCCTTTAGTTTGAAGCTCAATTAATGCCCCGTTTCATAGTTGCTATACTCAAAAACCCCTTGGGTCTCCACCCCACCATACACACATGCACACGTACACACGCACGCACGCACACACACACACACACACACATTGAGGTATTGTGTCATGTTTTTATGTTTTGTTGGTTCAAATTAATTGCTGGTATCATTGTGTGGGCACCCATATGTATCTGTGTTTGCATGTCGCATGTGCCTGTGTGTGCACATTACAACTTTCACTCACATATCACAGGGAAATCATCCTAGCCTTTCCATCCATGAGTTTTTTCAACCTCACCCTCACTGTGAGCTTTTGATGTGCATGTTAGTCTCGTTCTCGTCACACCTGGAAACATCCTCATCAAGTCACAAGCTCTGTCACTGTCACTGCCTGACATACAAACTATACCGGTGGATCATCCAGTGGACATACAGTAACAGCAATATGTCTTCTCTGTCACCCCTTGACTTTTATAAAAACCCACCAATAGGATTGCAAAACATGTTTCCACTGATTAAACTGCATCTGCAAGCTGTTTGTCAAGAAACACGTAGGTGGAAGGCTGATTTAATAAGAAACAATATAGGTCACATATACAGATGTGACCTATATTGTACATAAAACTTTAGCAAGGAGACTTTTAGCTCCTTGCTAAAGATGAAGCAGAGGTAGACAGCTAGCATGGCTCTGGCCCAAGCTCAGAAATCTACTACATACTACACATTTACAACTCACTATTCAATCCGCACAAAAGCTGAAGTGAAAGACGTATAAGTTGTAGTTTTACAGATTCGGGTTAGCTGTTTCCTGCTGTTCCCAGTCTTTGTGCTAAGCTAATAACGTGCTGGTTCTGGCTTCATATTTGAGTGACAGATGTGAGAGTGGCATTGATCTTCGCATCTAACTCTTTCTAAGGACGTGAATAATCTAGTACTGTCTGTTTCTATAAACTATGATAACTTTGTGTGTTTGGTGTGCTAACTGGATGTACTAAATAACAAGGTGTTACTTTTTTCTGAGTTAGCTGTAAGGGCGATTCTTACCTAAATAAATTCTCTCCGTGTGGAACTACGTATGTATGGTCCATGACTTCCTTGTGGCCACCAGAATTCAGCAGGACAGCTGCAGCGTGAGTGCCTGCATGATGGGGAACATTTCCAAAGCGCCGTGTGAGTCCACATGCCTCACTCAGTGTGTGTGCCTTAATTAAATCCTGTGCATCTTGCTTGTGCTCTTGCAAAACAGGTGCTCAAACTTCTGTCCAGGATTCTGCTAAGATGTAACACTATGTTCTGCGCAACTCCTATAGTCATGCCACTCTCATCGTCAGGGATTCAGGAGCACAGATGGTGTCACCCCGGGAAAACTCTGGTCAGTACATTAAAATCATCAGGACATTTTTGAAGGTTGGTTGTAACTGTTTTGGTTGATAATGGTGATTTATGCTTGAACATGCAGCTATTTTAGAATGACCACAATGCAATGGTCCTTATAGTTTTATACAGAAAAAGGTATCACTGACAATATTTTGGAAATGCAAAATGCAAAATGTAAAAATGTCAATATATCCCGGACTGTCAGGCTATTTCTTTAAGCTTGATGTTATTTTATCTTTTCCCAAAAAGTGTTAGAAAACTCAGCTGTGCTACAAGTAGTGCTAACTGATGTACTTACATTTGCAGCATGATGATTCAAGTCAGCTACCTCAGTACTCAGAGGAGCACCTTTCCTTCAAATTTGTTATTTCAGAGAATGAGTTTGAGGATGGTGCTAACTTATAGGGAACATATAGGAAGTGAAAATATGCAGCTTTATGAGATTTTGGCTGTTTAGCTCTTCATACAGGTAACACAGTTGACCTTTGTATGCTGGTAGTGATTTATCATGCATGTCCCTGCAGCAGATAATTACCGTACAAATATTATATATAATTCATTTATTATTGATGATAGAACACTGTAATAATGAAGTCAATAAATTCACGTTGTGTTTGTTTGTATAGTTCTTAATCACTATCACAGTTTGAAAGACTAACAATTCGGATATTGTGAAATTAATCAAACTTCTTTTTCAGACCTTAAACTCTTTCAGCACTTCAGAACCTGTGTAGTTTCCACCATTTAGTTGTAGCATCAGAGTGGCATGGTAGAAATGTAGAAGGTTTTGGTTATGATGTAACTGAAAACTGTTGGGCTGTCTTAAGTTAATAGTGATAATAAGTTATAAGTTAATATTCTATCTTTTTGGTTATGATAAGTAAATCATTCCTATAAGTATTCACCTTTTGAATCCATTACTATTTTTTTTTTTTTTTACGTAACACACTTTTCATTCAGAAAGAACTGCCTAATGTTACTCAATTCTCTGAATCACTGTAGAGGAAGTGTCCACTCAAGATCTTAGTTTAGAATTAAAAATGCTCGCAGCTGAAAACCATTGATGAAAATAACTTATCTTTTATTTCCTCAGCAAAGGAGGATACGTTTTCAGTCCTGTCTACTTGTGTGTTTGTTAGCAGGAAAAAATGACTCAAGGATCCCAATGAAATTGCGAGAAGGGTCAAGAAATTTCTTAAAGCTTTTCACAGCAGTGCAACATATATCTGATTAATTTATTCAAAAAAAAATTTTTTCTTAATCTAGCCTTGACAGAGTTATGTACTCGTGTCATCAGTGGACATACATCATATAAGAATTACAGTATATTTGTCTTATAGAGGCTTTAATGTCACAAATTTTGATTACATCACGACCTCTCAAAACACAAAATTTCATATTTTACATTTGAATCATAGATTCATGACTTCATTCATACATCAACATCTCAGATGGTGTGAGTAAAGGTGCTAATCCACACTCTCTGAGATGGACAATTACATCATCATCATTTCTTTAAACCATGTGTATAACATGCATGCGTGTGTGTGAGTAGTTTATCACAGTAGGACATAGCTGCTCTCCCTCCTTCACCTTCTCTGTCTTCTTCTTAGTCTCTCAGCAATCTTGGCACACTTGTGAGGCACCTGTGGGCAGAGATTGACAGGTAGCTATAGTTTTGTGTGTGCAAGTGTGTGTGTGTGTGTGCGCGAGTGTGTGTGTGTGTACATGCAGCTGTATGTATCACATTGTTTCCTCTCCTCTTCCACCTGCATTGCAGCATAGTGCACATCTTGTAAGTGTGTACAGTACAGTTTTAAGGCAGGGAGGGGGAAGACGGGGACCACACCTCCTCCTTTTCCATTTCTCACTCGACAGCTGGACAGAGGAGGTCTGGTGTTAGTCAAGGTTTCTATAGAAAGACAGAAAAACATGTGTTTGAAGTTAATGTGAGTTGATGGCACTGTGTTGTTTTACAGCAAAAGCCATGCAACAGAGAACAAGAAGAGGTGATGGTATGTAAATCAAAACAGAATCTATGAATGCACATGCGCAAGTAGTATATGTATATATATATATATATATATGTGTGTGTGTGTGTGTGTGTGTGTGTGTGTGTGTGTGTGTGTGTGTGTGTGTGTGTGTGTGTGAAATGAATAATTTTCTAATATGTAGCACTCATTTTACCAACAGTATCCAATCCCTTTTCCCTGATGTAAACATTAGGGAATAAAAATTGTTCTCCTGATTGTAACAGCAGGACATTATTTTTGGAAACACTAGTGACACAGGATAAAAATGACCAAAACCCAAGAAAGCTCATCAGAATTAATTTGGTGAAACATTCTGGGTGTGGATTCATAAATCTTCAGCTGTTATTATTAGTTTGTCCTTCCATTCTGCAGCTGCATTGTCAGAGAGGTATGATAAAGAAAAAAGAAAAAAGAAAAAAAAAACAATTTAGTTTATTTTTTCTTTGTTCTTTGTTGTCACTTGAAAAGTAATTTGGTCGGGGTGACAGTCCTAAAAACAAAACCACAAAGTCCCACAGACGACTCTGGACAGCAAATCCCAAAGTGAAAATATTTTGCAATCACCACCATATTCCTGTTCAAAGCACGAGCTGCATGTGTTTGCAGCAGAGGTCTTCACACTTTCACCCCAGTGTGGCCGGCCAAAGTCATAATCAGCCTGCTATCAAGGTGGGTCCACCACTTTGGTCCAGACTTAAATATCTGAACGACTACTGAATGAACTGCTATGAACTTTTGTACAGACATTCATGTTCCTCAGAGGATAAAGATTTGACGTTACGGCTACCACATTCAAAGAGGCCTAAACCAAAGTCTTTCGTTCACCACAGTCCCCTAAATTTTCTTTAGACAGACTTGTCCATTTTTAATACAAGCATAGAAGATTAGCAACAAATCTTCCCTGGTATAACAGGAAGTTCCTGATGCTGCAGGTAAAGACTTTATTGTGAGAAGATATTTTCTTATAATCTCTACTGACAAAGGCGTATGTCACTGGCAGCCCTTTTGTGTCTTCTTGTGTACGTGATTTGTTATCATGGTAAAAGAGCTCAGTCTTTCCGAGACCCACCATGTTGAACGTCTTGTCATGTGGGTGATCATGAAGAATGTCAAACCGTCCAAAGGTCACCTCGTAGCAAATCCTTTCTTTCTGTCTAAAGGGGAATTAGTATTGATAAAAGTAAATTTACTGTCATGCTGTGGAATGAGGCTTATTAAAACATTATTGTGCACTTGTCAGCTGAACACACACAAACACAAAGAAAAACAATGGATCTCAAAATGCTTTTGCGCTTGTGTAAGGTCTTTTCTCCTTGTGAGCAGTTGGAAGTGAATGGAGGTGGGTCTGATCTTCTTCATACAGGACTGAGGCTAAAGTACAGTGAAGTGGTGCTTACTGTAACCCACTATGCTGACTACAAC
Source organism: Toxotes jaculatrix (assembly GCF_017976425.1). NCBI lineage: Eukaryota > Metazoa > Chordata > Actinopteri > Toxotidae > Toxotes > Toxotes jaculatrix. The sequence continues at coordinate 5,539,488 of NC_054398.1, read as the reverse complement.
ACGGGATCTACGTGCAGCCGAAGGACCTGCTCCCTCCCTGCCACTACATGGCACTGTGCCAGCTTTTGGCACACGGAATTGTGGGAGGCGCGTTGTGCCCCTATATATATTCAGGTGTGCCCGTAGTTCGGTTTCTTCTCCTGATCCGTTGGTCCCCGTCATCGGTGGTTGTGTCCTGGCGTGGCCTAACTTCCTTTGACCAGACGCAACAGTTGTTGTTTGTGGCAGCCGTCGAGGCACCTGTTTCCACCTATACAGGTAGGGTGCACCGCTATCCCTCCTCTGATTCACGTGTGTAATCAGCGCATGTTTAATATGGTTTTTATGTGCATGGTGCGCCTGGCTGCTGGCGGTATGGGAGACGGATTGCGCCGCTGTATTTCTTCCAGGTGCATTTGCGTGTCCGTTTGGTAAGTCGCCGTTGTCTGCCTGCGCTTTGTGTGTCTTGTGTGTGGCTTGGCTTCAGGTTGGCTAGTATTTTGTGCTTCAGCGTGGTCGAGCCGCGGCCTTCTAGGCTCAAACCCTCGAATCCTCCGTATGGCGAGAGTAGCACATACGGTTTTGGTTATACTTTAAAGGAATAATCCCACTATTATTATTAAATCTGTTTGTGTGCGCTCTTTTGTGGAGTTCTGGTGATTGCTTGGCCTGCCACTGGCTACCACTCCGTTGATACACTGCTGTTTTGTTCTGGTTCTGTTCTTTTCTGCTGTTCTTTTGTTCTGCTGGTCTGTGGAGCGTGCTGTTTTATGTAGACTGCTGCTCTTTTGCACACTGCCGTTCTTTTTTGCTGTACTGCTCTGTGATGGCCTGGTTATTGAAGAGTCCTGAGCTGAGTTATTTAGGCTGTACTTATTTGTTTTCTTTGTATTTATTAATGTTATCTAACATTTGTGGTGTTTTGTTATTTGGATTTATTTGTAATTGGTTACTTTGGATCATTCTGTCGGCACGAGGGATGTGTAGCACTTGGCCTGTTTGTAATTTTCTATTTTTCTCAATCAGGTCCTGAGGGCTTAAGGCGGCAGTCGATCCCTGGTGGTGGTGTTTTCTTCACGATCCCTTTTTTTTTGTTGGTGTGCGGTGTCACGGGTGGTTAGTTTTATTGACCCTTCCCTTTTTGGTTTTCCTGCCGCTGTTGTAAGCCCTTGCCCTGTCTTTATTCCTTGGCCCAAGTACTAGTTTTACGGTAGTTGACCCCTTAGTGTCTGACATGTAGTTGTCTTTTTTTACATTTCAATTTTGTTAATTAGTTTTGTTAAATAAAGTTCTTGTTTCTTTTAAAACCTTCAAAACTGTCTCTTGCCCAGTGGTATTAAAGAACCTCTGCTATATATTCAACCCTACACTTAGTTTAGTAATTTCCTGGGGTGAAATTTCCCAGGTGGCGTTGTCACAACACCGTTTTCTTTAAGCAGAAAATGAATGAGCAATTCAAGGGGTGTTCTTCTTCTTCTTCTTCTTCTTCTTCTTCTTCTTCTTTTTTGGTGATGACACATTGATTTTAACACATATACTGTATGCTCTTTTCCATCCTGTGTCTCTCACACCATGAAGCATGAGGGAAATTATGTAGACAGAACAGTTCTCTTCATTTTAGGCTGTGTAACGGTTTTAATTGGCTAGCTTTCAAAAGATCATGAAAGGAAATTGCATTAGCAGGGTGCACAGAGGGTGCCAGTTTCGTAAATGTGCTGAATTTAACAGATGCTTTGTACACACAGCCTTCCTGTGTTCCTGTATTGGCGGGACTTTGATCATTCAGCTGTACCGCTGATCACACAGTCAAGCTCCGTCTGATGACATGTTGCACCATTCAGACGACAGGTACAGCGACAGCCCAGAAAGGCTCAGTAGTGATGTGGGAAGACGTCACGTCTCTATTTCTGTCGGTAAAATAAGTGCCTAAAATATAAGAAAAGTAAAGATTGTGAAGTAGTTTCTGAGAAGCAAAATTAAGAGCGCATCACATTGGTTTTATTCAAACAGAATAAGTATTACATGTTTTTATGGCCACCAGGGGGCATTACAACAAGCTGCCTTGTTGTTATCACGCAGTTGCCTATTTACACATCCAGCAGACACGGATCATTCTTTTTAACCTTTTGAATTTAAGTCAATTACTCACTCTGCTTATAGTTCTGCTTTTGAGCTTTACCAACCTTCTGAGAAAAATATGTTTGAATGCTGCACTATGTTCACTAACTTTGTCTGTATGCCATTCAGGCATTCAGATCAGAGCTTTTTTCTTTACTCAACAGTTGCCTCTTGCTATTAGAAAGGTGGTTTATGAGAGTAGTGACACTGAACTAACAGAAACAAGAGGCAGGTCACAAAAATGATCCAAAAGATGCTAAAACACTGTGCAAAGTTGAAGGACGCTGCAGGTTGGGTGATGATTCTGATGTGGACTTGTCACTACAAGTGATCCCTTAGAAAATTCATGTAGTTGTTTACTGTTAATAAAAATTTGATGAGTGCAGCTTTAACATTTCAGTCCTGGTTGATTTTGTGACACTTGTGGTTACTGGTGGTAACGCAAGTGTGTTTTGATAATACAGGTCTCAGGGTTCCAATCAAAATGACATGTGTCTTGATCGCTGGAGGCAGCGAATGTGTCAAACTGCAACTGGTGTATTTTTTTTTTTTTTTTTTTTTCAGCACAGCCAACAAACTGTGGGCTCATCAGTGATTTTCACGGGCACTGTCTGTTGCAAATGTGTGCATTTCTTTTTATCTTGCATGTCACATCAGATTTGTGTTCATGTGAATTCCTCATGCATGGATATACAATTAAAAAAAAAAAAAAAAAAAAAAAAAAGCCTTGCTGAGATGATTCATTATCATAGCCGACTTTAGGTCAGTACAGCTGGATTGCAAATTTACTGCAGAGAAAAGCTGTCATATGAAGGGTAGACAGCTCCTTCTATTTTCCAAGTGTTGATGTGTGTGATCATAGTGAATGCCATTGTATGTAGCAGGGTGAAGGTCAATTCAAATCCAATCCTCTCGCTCTGTCTGAAGGAAAATTAAGATGGATTACAGATGAAGTCAGCGATCAGCAGAGGTCACAATGTGTCACACGCGTGTTGCTTTGTCACTTACTTGTCCCAGAACTATTATGGTAATTGTTCTTGCTTGTTATGCTGATATGATTATTAATCTACTGTACTACTTGTTTATGTGTGGGCTTCTGTACAGACACAATCTGTTTGGTTTCCTTGGTTGGCAGCGTCATGTAACTCAAGAGGTTGTATTGTACTGACTGGAGTGTATACTCTAAGCTGCTACACCTGCTCTAAGCTTTTTTAAGGAGTCAAAATTGGTAAATGCAGTGCCCAGTGATTTAACACAAACACATGGATGAATCTTTGATTAAAAACAGTTTGCATAAAGGACAGATCATAGTGCACATGAGTGTTTCAAAAACTTACTGAATTTAATCACTTTCAGATACAAATTTATTCAAAAATAAAAGCAAAAGAAAATGCAATGTCATCTGGCAAAAAAAAAAAACCTGACCTTGGCTCAACTTGTACTGCAGTGCAGTGAGATGTCATCTGGCAAGGTGCTGCTTTGGCCAATCAAACACCGTTTGGGGGGAAAACAAACTTTATTGAGACAACATTTGTGTCCTCAGACCTTCATCAGGCTGTATGCATCTAGACTGTCCGGCTGTCTGATGTCTTTGGTTTCTGATCCCACTCACCGGTCGCTAAGACTTCATGGTGTGCTGAAACTTCAAATATGTGCAAGCATCTTTCCTGGTAGAACACTTGTCTGGCATATTACTACAGATTTATCTCATGAGCATAGCAACCGATGATGACTGACTGCTGTTATAATAACTTTCTAAAGTCATATAGTATCATAAACCAGTGTGCAGTGTTTTGGCATCAGTGTTGACATTGTTAACATTGTTACCTACCTTGCTTGGACTCAAACTTGAGAGCTGAAATTTCAGATTACACCCAACCCGACAAAAAAAATTCACAGATCTTACATTCACGCCCTTAAGTTCCACCTCACTACATATAGGACACATTACTTCCTGTGTTGACACTGAATTTGTTTGCAATGTGTGAGCTGTGAGCTGTAGAATTGTTCAGTAGAGACTGGGATGACACTGGTTTATTTTCATTCATCTAAACTTGACCAAACAGTCAAACATAGAGATGACAGATCAGAAATCAGTCACATTAACCATTTTTGTTACCACTGTGAGGATGTTTTAGATCAAATGGCCACAACTGGAAGACACATTTGTGCACAGGCTCAGAAGATCACACACATACTGGTCATTTTAGAAGCTACTGACAAACAGTTTATGTTGCTGTACTGTGGGTTGAAGACTGAGAGAGGCTCAGTTACGGCTCTGCACGAACACATTCATAGTATGTTTCTTCAGTATGTCGAGGCGCACACACACACTCACCATTTCCAAGGTTACACAGACAAGGATATGAAAATGCCCCCAACACCCACCCACTTTCTGCTCTCTGTCCACTCATTTGTCTCTTATTTTTCAGTCGTTTACTTTATCAATCACTCCATTGTGTTTCACCCCATCTATATTTTGCTCCTTTTTTATTTTGTACACTAGGGAACTAGAGGACCTCCTCCTTCTTGTCTTCTCCTCTCATTAGGTAGCCATCTCATTCACCCACTCACTTTCGCTTTCTGTTGCTCTGCATCTTTCTCGCAGGCCTTTCCCTTCATCCGCTCATTTGACTTTTCCTGGGCAGTGGGCCTGCTGACAGCACTTGATGACAGGAGCACTTGACCTTGCAAAAATATGAAACATCTCCATCTATTGCTCTTTCCCTCATGTGTTTCTTCCCTTCCATTCTTCCTCCTTTTGTTAACTCTTTGTCATTTTATCTCTGTCCATCTGTCCTCCTCAGTTTATCTTTCCCTTCCTCCTTCTGTTTTCTTTGTTCTCCTCTCTGTGCCCGCCCTACTTACTCTGCTCACTTCCTTTAGCTCATCTTCTCTCATTTTGAACATCTCTTTTTTTTTCTTCTCCTACACATGCTTTGCCTCCTCCTCCGCTTTATCACTCTCTCTTACACCTCCTTCCCTCCCCCCTTTCTTCCCCTCTGTCAGCCTACCTCCCTGTTTCTCTCCCTCCCTCCTCTCCTCTCCCTCTCCAAAGTGATGGAGGTGTGTTTTTATAGGAAGTGACAGAGTAAAGAGCTGTATAAAGGTTACAGTGGCTTCCTCTATGACACTGCCATATTACTTATCACACTCACACTCACTCTCTTACACACACACAAGCACACACACACATATTTTATCCCTGGGCACTTTGCTGCACCCTGGGACACCTAATAGAAGTGAGGGATTCTTATTTATTGATGTGTTGCCTCTCTCCCTCTCTTTATCACACACATGCACAATAAATGTGCATGCAAATACCCCCCAAAAATAAATGTGTTCACACCATCTCAAACACATACTGTTGCTGACTTTTGCTGGTGTAGGATAAAGTTACGTGTACGTTTAGCAGAAATATAAAAATAGTTTTAATTTCATGAATGGATCTATTTTAGTGGGTCTGAGCGTGCAAGGCATAAAAGAACACAGCAAATTCTGACCTCCTGCTGCACACTTAGTTTCCCATAAAACCAAAAAAACATCCTCTCACAGTGAGGGTTTCTTCTCCCTGTCATCATTTAAACTGATACACCGGGGAAATGCACAGAATAATAAGTAACCGCTGTAAAAAGTTACACAGAAACAACATAAAGAGATCAGACTGATCTCAGAGACTCTAACAGTTACAGTAACTGATGAACGAGGTGTTTGTGCCCCCTATAGTGAGTTGCCATTGTTGGCAGCTGGACAGGTGTTGGGTGCAGGTGTTTTTCCACCAGCATGAACGAGAGAATGAACCAGCAAACTAATTTAGAACTCAAAGCACACCGGCCGACTTCCTTACATATTCATTCAGTTGTCTAACTTTGGGCTGGCTATATGATCAGTGACGCCATGATCATCTGAGTGTGCCGCTTGATAACCGTCAATCAAAATTAAGTCTGACACATGGCAGAGCAGCTCTGGATGGATGGCCCACTGGTGTTTACATGTTGTGGAGTCTGATTTATTGTTTTTCCACAAAAAAAAAATTGCCTACTGCCCTGATACGACTTTGTATACTTCAGTCAAATATGTGCAAGCTATTTTTGCTGCAAACAGCTCTAATGTCATGAAGCTGCAGGTCCTGAGGGTTGGAAGTCTTGGTTTGTAGTGTGCAGTGTGCTTTACTTCATGGTATGAATAGTTATCTATCTTATAGTCAACAGCACTTGTTATGTGAATATCTCTTTGAATAAATATTGTGAATTTTGCATAAGGATCATGATGCAACAGGTGCAGCAGCCCTCACAACATTTAAATTGAACTAATTCATTCAAATCAATTTATGCTTGAACTCTGCCTGAAAGTATTGGTGAAAGAAAACAGAAATGGTGTTTTATTGAATAATGAATTCTTTTAAACTTTAATTGGTTTATTTCCTCTGGAGGGGTGTGTATACACTGATGTGAAAATCTGTTAGATGAAAGTAATAACTGGAACAGAGGAACCAAATTCCAAAGAACAGAGATTCGGGTACAGGCTGCTAAAGTCCTGAAAGTTTTTTAATAATGTTGTTAGTAAAAATGATAACACTGATAATAATTTTTTTTTTTTTTTACCTTTACATGGAAAATGTTTTCAACAACCTTAGCCTGAGTTTGTCTTTGTAACACTCCCATTGGTGGAGGTGGGAAGGGCCGTGTGTCAGCTGATTGTCATGTGGGGCTGATTGGACGTAAGGAGCAGACTCACCCAGACCTTTCTTTCTACATGGCTACAATCCACATCACTTAAACACATATCCATGCCACTCCCACCCAAGCACACACAACGCTACTGACTTACTGATTTCCACATTTTTTGTGTTAAATAAGCTGTCTGAATCAGGGATTGCTTGTGTGCCCCCCTCTCTTTGTTGCAAGCCTGAGCTACTTGTAATAAAAGGGGTGTGTATGTGGACGGGGTATGTGGACGATGTTGTGCCCATTCAACAGCGCTTCTGCTGTGTTTTCCCTGTGAAACGAGAGCACATCGAGTCAGAGGTCAAGTACATGCAAGAACGTGGCACGTGGCATTGCTTTGAGTGGAGGCTATTGATGGGTTTCCTCCTCCTAGGTTATTACCATGGATTTAGTGAACAGTTCCCTGCAACAGTTGCACCTATGACTGACCTGCTTGCAGCTCCCCCAACTCAGGGAACCAATCCAGATGAAACTGGATCCCAGCACAACGGGTGCCACTGGTGTATTGTTACAACAGATCAGAGCTGGTATTGAGCGGCCAGTGAGCTACTCTTCTTTCCAGTTAAACTACTCCATTGTAGATAAAGAGGCACTTGTGTTGATTTGGGCATGGCAACAATTTGAAGTGTACATAGGTAGTGGTGGTGGTACTTTGGTACATACTGACCACTATCCTCTCACCTTATTTCATTCTTTACATAACCCAAACCAGCACTAGATGAGATTCTCACAGCCACACCATCTACATATGTGGCACCTAAAAGATTCTGAAAATGTTATGGCTGACGTACTGTCCAGGGCTTAACCTTTAACATGTTAATTGGCTCTCTTTCTCATCTCATCCGACGATCTTCCTCTGAGTTTGTCTTTGTGAGACTCCTATGGACTTTAAGGCTTCAAAGTTCATAAAAGCCACAAATGTCAAATGTCATCCATATGGTGGTAAATATCATCTGTGGATGTAGATCCAGTGAGATGTCAACGATCACGTGATGTGATCGAAAGCTCCAGAACCGCTAGTAAATGGACTTTGAGAAGAAAGTGGTTTGTCTGTTAAATTCCTATAAAGAGAAATGGTTCGGTAGGTTTGTCTGACAGTGGAAATGTTAGGAGAACATTTAAGATAATGCTGTGTCCACATTTCGGGTCTGCACTCGTACATAATCCAAATAACCCCTGCCTACAAGTAAACACTTGTGTTAACGCTGGGGTCAACACAGGTTTCATGGTAAGATGTTGGCAAACAGCTGTGACTGACTCTGGCTTCTGGCTGAATGAACTGCTGACACGGGTGTTTGAACCAGCTGCCTTTTGTGTCAAGAAAACTGTTTACTAGAGGTTTCAAAAAACTAAGTCAACAAACACTAGTGAGGTCAGAAACACACACACACACATACATACATGCAGAGAGATTCTGTAGCCCTCCAGCTTCTCTGTGCTGAAGCAGTTTTGACTGACAGAATACTATCAGATGAACGCTCAGCGTTTATTCTAATACACACACACACACACACAGAGCATGACTGACAGCAGCATGATCATAAAGTCTTCTTAGATAGGACAGGTCACCATTTCCACCCACTATACTCTCAGCTACGTGTGCGTGCTGTGGATAATTCGTGTATTTGTGTGCATATATGCAAGTTGCATGCTCCTCACCTCTCATCTTCTCTCTTCTAATTTCCTATGAATTCTGCTTTTCTAATCTGTACGTGTTAATGAATTTCAGCTGTGATAACAACCCTCTGTTACAAGCTTAAAAACTGTCTCTTTGTCTAGCTTGTGTGTGTGTGTGTGTTCTGTATTCTCCCTCAGTCCTCCTGTCAGTCAGTCTCAGGGGGAGTGATGCTTGTTTGTCAGCTGTCAGAAACACACATGCATGCACACAAAACACACACAAACACACACAGAAAAAAGTCTGCTCTGTAGCTGCTCTGGATAGATTTTCCTCTCTCTGACATGCACGCAAACACACATGTGTAGGTGTCTAACAGAAACATACACTCACATACCGTACATTACAAACACATGCATTCATTTAGTACTCAAAGACACACGCGCAAGCTCACACCCAAGCAACTTCATGGCGTACACCTCCACGTACTTCCTTCGTGGCGACTTGTCGAGCACGCTAATGGAAGAAACCCCACAGAAAGACAGAAATTGTCTTTTCTATTCAGTCTGTCAGCTACGTTTAATGCAAAGCCGGTGTCTTTCAGGGCGCACATACTTTTAGCATTTAGGGGTCTGCTGGGAATTGGATGCATGTCTGTGATTTTACAAGTGGCTTCTTCAACAAATTGAGTTTTATAAGATGACTGGGCTGAAGATATTTTGTTTATGATTTTCTCAGCTTCGAAGTCAATCTTTATTCATATCAAATGTGAAAAGTACGCTCGCCCCCCGTGTATTAGGAGAGATTGGATTATTTCGGAAGATTGGCTCACCTAAAGTAAAACAGCTTCTCGCTTTTTATTTGTATATTTTTGTTGCCTCTTGCTTTCCTTCGTTCTTTCGTCTCCCTCCACATCTCTCTCTCTCTCCCTCTCCCTGCCTGTCTTACTACTGCCATCGTCTTCTCTTTCTTTTCCACTGTAGTAAGAAGTTATAATGGATGTAGAGCTGTGCTTCTTGAGCGTGTATGTGTGTGTGTGAGTGAGCGATCACGTACAGGTATTTCTGTCATTGTGTGTTATGGGAAACAGAGTCTAATGTGTTTATAATTGACTCCAGCTCCAGCAGACTGGCTCAGTGGGCAACAGATGCCACAGTTGCTGCTGCCACAGGCTGTGTGTGCAATGTGCGTGTGAAACTATATACAGTTCATGTGTGTCTGTGTGTGAGAATGTTTGTGTATGTCTAATAAATGTGTGCGCATGAGTGTGTGTGTGCCTGTGCACATTGGTGTGTTTGTGTGTAGCTATAATTACACGTCTGTGTCTTTTGTGTGTTTGTGTATGTGATTTCTCACCTGTGTGTACTGCCTGCTTTTCTGTACTCACTTCCTCCTTTTGTTGTCATTAATCTAATGTGTTTCTTTGGAGCAGATTGCACACCTGAATGTCTGCAGAAGAACTGTTTGTTTAGGATTCAGAGTGGGGTTTATGTTCAGGATGCAAAAGCCAGCTTCGTATGTTGGCAGTCTGACAGTGGAGGTAACTGTTTGGAAATATAATCTTCAGTATCTAGTAGCTGAACTTGCAGAACCTGGTAGCTGGTGTTCGTCTGGTCCTAGTTTGACAGAAATGCTGTTTGGGGTGTTGAATTAGCTGAATGACACGGGGAGCTCAGGCTAGACAAAACTAAGCTGATTAAAGTGTTACCAGAATGCACCGCTCCTATAACAAACAAACAAATAAACGAACAAAAAAGGGATGGAAATGTTACTGTCTCAACAATCATTGGACAGACTCCCATGAAATTTATTACAGACATTCATGGTCCCTGTAGGATAGATCCTAATGATTTCGGATGCCACAAAGTTTTCACTCATCAACAGTTACTGGATGGATTGGCACCAGATTCTGAACATTCAGCGCCCCAGCAACATATCTTATTGACACTGGTGATCGACTGACTGTGTGGAATTAGCTGCTTCCCAAGAGTCTTGATAATTCTGTTCATGGCTGTTTCAAATCACAACTTCTTGATAGAATTCAAACAGAGCTCCTGAATTACTGATCGGGTGTCCCACAAGACCCAGTATTAGACCACCTACTTTTGCCTCAAGAATGCAATGTCCATTTTTATGCTGATGACCCTTTACTGTTTGTCACTGGCCTTTCAGCAAAAACCATGCCCCCTTTTGGTCAAAGTCAGCTTTTCATGACCCCATAATTCCAAATTTAAAAAAAAAAAAAAGGTCTGAAATTTATGCATTTGATAAGAACACAAACTGTTCATGTTCTGACATTGGTACTTTCTCCCATTGGAAATGATACAGTACAGCATAATAAAGCATGACAACCAGCCTGGAAATTACACCATCATTAGACTGAACAGAACACATGCTTGTACTTGTACATTCAGACTCTCTGAATAACTCTACATGATGGTCTTTATAGTAGGACTTTGAACATTGGCTATAACTGTTATGCACCTGTGATCTCCTTGCACTTTAAATCCAATAAAGCAGCTGGTCGATTGTCATGCTTGTATCTGTTCCTTTTCAAATAAGCCATAATAGCCTGGAGGAAAGAGAAGGGAGGTTTATTACAGCAGGGCTGATGGGGACAACTGTGATCCAGTGTTTTAATTACCAATGTCTGGTTAGTCAGTATGGTCCTGCATTTGTTAAGCTGCTACTTCATTATCATATGCTTTACTTTCTCAACTTCCTTCACTCTTTGCCAACCATTTCTCTCACTCTATCCTTTGTTTTTTTTCACTCCATCAGTTATTCTTTCTTCTTCTTCTATTTTTCTCTCTTCCCATTCCCTTCCCACTCACCTATTCTTGCTCTCTCACTCCCTGCCATCCTCTTCTTGTGTTCATGCTGGATTTTAATAGAAATATATTGTTTATGAACTGGGGACCATAATCAGATTTCATTCCCTCCTTCTGACCTCATTAGTATTGACCTGTCCTTCGGTGATGATGTCACAAGCGGCTGCTGTAAGCTGGCCAATGATCTGCAGTCAAAATTGGGTTGTGTTTCAACAATATGCGTCTCTGTGTCCTTTCTGTTATGTGCACACATACACACAGTGATTTAAGGGACTTTCTCTGTCATTCAGGTATTTTTTCCATCTGTTTCTGTTCTGATATTTAGTATTTGTGTTATTTACTCGAGTTAGTTTATGGCAGTCTTGTATGTGTTTAGACAGCAAAAATCATACCCATTATCCAGCCTGGTCTCTGAGGCCAAAAGTTCGTATTGGTCTATTCCGCAGGACAGTTCTGATGATCCCTTGCCAATATTCAGAAGTGTAATAGGTAAACATTTGACTCGGGATGCTATTTTCCATTACATCTGACACCAGAAGACAGTGTTAGCTGTCTTCTGGTATCAGATTTTTGGCTGTCTTTGCTTTCTGTCTCCTTAAGGGAGAGTTCCAATATACTGATGTGATGTTAGCTGTAAGCTAGCTCGCAGTGGACACACCACGAGTCCGTTGTAGGTCCATCTGTGTGTGTGTGTGTGTGTGTGTGTGTGTGTGTGTGTGTGTGTGTGTGTGTGTGTGTGTGTGTGTGTGTGTCAGCCTTTAACCGATCTCAGACCTCACCAGAAACTTCAAGTCTTTCTGTTATTTCCCTCCAGTCTCTACTTTTTCCTTTCATCTCATACGTGTATGTAGCAGATTTCAGAAGCCCTGAAACTCTTTAAGAAGCAAACTTACTTTTTTTTTCTCTCAAGTGGAAAAATTTGCCCGCACGTCTGTCTTTTAATTGACTTTATGTGCAGTCGAGTCATGTCCAAATTTCGCCTGACGTTCTGTTGAACACCAAGTAACATCACAGCAGTTGCGTGTACATATTCTTTTAATAATCAATTTAAAGACATGAAGGTGCTTTATGTCACCTACAAGATACCACAAAATACACAGAGCAGGAATTGCATTAGTACTGCTTTAGTGCACATTGCTGATGATCGGTCCTATTGCTTCCTTTTCACTGGATGTCCAGCGGTTTTCATTCCATTTTGGTAGAAATCCTGACACCTGAATTTGTATGTCAAATGTCAGATTTTATGTAATAATCCTTAAAAAATGTTTTGTGTATTCTTTGTTTTTTGCTCTTTATTTCTTTCTGTTATCCACTATCCTGTGCCCATTAGTGTCTTCCTTCTGTCATTCCTGTCTCAGTTCTTTAATCACTTCTTACACTTTTACCAGACGATGTTAAATCTCTAGAAAGTATGGTCTGATGCTTTGTCAGTATATCAGTATGCATAGTGTGTGTTTGAATGTTGTGTCATGTCAGTAGATGTGTGTTCTGTGTGTGTGTGTACTGTGCATGTACACTTCTGCCCTCCTGCTTTCTGAGGCATGACAAGTTTAATACCATTAAGCTTTACTGTGTGTTTGTGTACCTCTGGAAAAGGACATTGTGCCCATGTAGACATGTGTATCTACCCCTGTGCAGTTGGTGTGTGTCTCAGATTCTCTCATTGATATTCATGCAGAGCTCCTGGATGAGGCTGAGAGTTACGACAAACAAAACAAAACTGCAAAAATCCAACCATACGTTACAACACAGCAGACAAAAGACAGAAAGCTTGACTGTGAAATCACTGTAGAATTACTGTAGGCAGCTGTCACAGCCTATAGCTTTACATCTGACACCCACTGACAGTTTCTGACATCAGTGGAAGGTGGAAGATCTTCTCACCAGAAACTGCTGATTGCTAAAATTGCTGATGATCCCTCCACAAAGCCTCCAACAGACTTCTGCTGCTTGAAATGACTTTTCACTTCTGGTGCAACTATTTCACAAAATCCTTTTCTGGTGTGATGCTCATGTCAGACATCAACCTCCACAGTAACCTGCCTGTGTGCCTGTGTACAAGGAACTGTTTGCAGATGGAGACACTGGTCATTTCTGATGCAGCAGTTTGTCTCTACTTTGAGCTAGTGTTCCTGTTTTTTACATTAACACTGGATACTGACTAATATATGATTCATATACTGCATATAACATAACTTGTATCTCCAAGTAGTTCAAATTTTATACACAAACATATGCATCAGCAAATGGGCGAGTGGATACATCACTATGTGTGACTTTGTGTGCATTTGCTTGCAAAGTCTAACTTCTGTTGTAGCAGTGATGAATGTATGCAATATGTGTGCATGCCAGAGGGCTTCCATCAACAGTGTATGAAAGCAAGCTTCAACATGATTCATTAGAGGGAGTAAGAGAATAAGAAAGAGGAGGAAATACTGTGAGATAAAAGAGGAGAGGATGAAGACAGGTAGAGCAAAAGATGAAAAAATATTCTGATGAAATAAAGAGGCTGGTAAAAAAAATAGAGAGAAATTGAACTACAGTGTAAAGTCACTTAAGCAGAATAAGATAGAAAAGGAGAGCTGGGTAGGTGGACGGCAGCAGATAAGAGACGAGGAACTTCTAAGCGAAAAAAAAGTGTTTATGGAGAAGACACATTGTGGAAGGGAGAAAGGGATGTGGAGATGCAGTGATGGACAAGAAAAATCCCTCAAAGGAAAATAAAAGGCAGAAAGCTTCAGTGGAATCGCAAATGTGACCACAATAACTAAATAAATGCAAATTATTTAGTACAGCAACCTGCAGCTCTCTTTTCTGTGGTGACTGCAGAGGCTTTGTGTGTGAGGTCAAGCACAATATAATATTTTAACGTACAAAATGTGACAGATACCATAATAATATATCTCAGGCTAGTGTTATTAAGGCCATTAAATTAATCTGTTTTCCAATAACCACATTAATATTATGGAACCATAAGGGTATGTTTAGGTTTAGACACAAAAACTGCTTTGCTCCGTTTAGGAAAAGATAATGGTTTGTATTAAAAATAAGTACTATAAGTAGAGAAATCGGTTAGTTTTGTGGTCTCTCAAATCTTTTGTCATCAGTATACTTCCATAAACACATTACACCATAACGTTACTAGTGGTCAAAACCATACCATGGGATACCGGCTGTAGCACCAACATGTGACTTTACTGAGCCTGGGCAACAGATGGAAGCCATGTGTTGTATATAGCTCCACTGTGTTCTGTAAACTACAAGAGCAACATTATTTTTATTGCAGTTCAACAGTTACTGAAACGGTCTTTCTCTGTGCACTAACTCTCTCTGCTGCTCAGGCTGGTACATAAACAATATACGGATGCTGTGTCATTTTAGTGTATCCTGTTATGCAATCCTTTAAAATTACTAAAAGTTTAAAGTAGACTTTTTTATAGGAACTGGTGCACACAGGGCTTGCAGAATGTACCAAATGTGGTTGAGAGCATCTCTGAGGCAGAGAGGAGATTGTGAGGTATCGTCTCTGCTGAGCCACTGACGTGTGTGTGTGTGCGTGTGTGTGTGTGTGTGTGTGTGTGTGTGTGTGTGCGTGTGTGCGTGTGTGCGTGTGCGTGTGCGTGTGCGTGTGCTTGATCTGTCGCTGTAAGTGATGTGACTCCCCAGTGCTAGACTGCCATTGTGATAAGCTATAATACAATGTGTGTGTGCACGGTGTGTGTGTGTGTTCCCCAGAGGCAGATATGGTCTGTTTGCAGGTAGGTGGCATGGCCCACCGTGAGTCCTATTATCAGCCTGTCATACACACTTACATCTACCACTGGACACACACACACACACACACGAGACATGAAGAGCAAAACTGCTTAAAAACAAGAAAGAACAAGAAAGTTGAAACATCATCTCTTTTTCTCTTTGCCCTTATATCTCACTCACACATACATTATCTCTCGGTTTCTGTTCTGCCTCTGTGTGGGCTGCTGGATATTGCTGTGTGACGGCGCACTTAGCTCTGATTTGTTCGTGCAGATTGGACAGAGCGGTGCGTTAGCTGCTGCTCAACACCACACACATACACACTCACAGAGCGCAGCAATCGGTTAGACTCCCTGAGGTTCAGTTTGAGCAGGCTCATTCTTCCAAAGGTCATTAACCAGTGCTCGCACACACACTCACACACACACAAGTGGCACAGATTAAAATCAGCAAACACACACACACTCTCTCTCTCTCTCTCACACATCCACGTGGTGTTAGGCACTTGAACCTGCTAAGGGAGGTGTCAGCTGTTAATGCAAAAAATGAATTCTAGACATTAGATCCACCGTCACTTACCTGTGACACTGTGAACCCTGGTGTCTGTGTGAGAGCGTGAGGGAAAGAAAGAAACAAGGAAGGCAAGTGAGAGTGATGCATGTACAAATTTACATCTGATTTTTCTTTTAAAATATACCAGCAGCACACTTTGGACAATTTTCTCATAAGCAGAACAATTTTTGCAGTTTTGGGTCCACAGTGTGTAAACCATGTACAATGATTCTGACAAAACTGCTCCATGAATGGAGAAATGTCTGCTGATGGGCTGACATTTGGAGACTGTGTAAGGTGCACTATCCGTACTTTGGTAAACTAAGCTGCAGGAAAATACAATGCTGTATTTTCCTGTGGGGTTTCACATACTTGACTGTTAAACCTTTTTCAGTTCACATGCTGGGACATGTAGCCTTTCTTCTATATGGTACAAATTAGAAATAAGCAAGTAAAGGCACCAACCTAGAGCTTGAACACCTTATTAAAGTGCAGAGAGACAAGTACAACAGAGACCTGACATTTTAAAGAGCTTCAAAATTTTGTCCCCGCCTTTAACTGCTCAGTCAATAGAACAGCTTTGGAAAATGATTTGCAGAAACTCCTGTAATACCTGACTAAATGCTCTTATTTGGTTGTACGTTCACTTTACATTTGCCAACACAACCCTGCCTCACCACATGGCTCAGAAATGACACTGTTGCCATGGCAAACTCACACTTGGCTAGAGTGATACTAAGCTGCACTTCATCCAAGAGCTCGAACAAAGCGTGGATGCACTGCAAAAGAGATTGCCAAGTGGTGCTAAAAAGTAAGAGCTGTCTAAACCCAAGGTTTCTCCTGCAGTCTGGAGACCAAATGATAGGACTATCTACAAATAAAAAGCAAATGAAGTAATAAAAGTATAAATTTCCTGCACAGCACTGGAGGGTCTTTCCATCGCAGAAACAAGACAATTAATAATAATAAGTGTGGCATGTGCATCAGGTTTTAGTGTGTCAGAAATTACAATTTTTTAAAATCAGATTTATGTTTATACATTATATTTAAACCATTTATCTTCTTAAAGGAAGTGACATTTGATCCTGTCATTCAAAAAGCATGTGCTAAATCCTTTGCAAATCAGACATTCTGTTCCTCCCCTGGAACAAAAATAACGGGCCTGACTTTGACATAGTTCACTGACCTTGGTGATGAAACAGCTTCTTGGATTTACCTGTGAGGACACACTACAGTTACCATCAGTGGGTAGTAACATCACGGAGGTGACTAGCAAACCAACAGCCTTCCAGTAGAGTCAGATTGGATGGTTTTTTTTTTCTGTAACTGGATGGTCAAAAACTAATTTGGACAGATTGTCATAATTTGGGCGGCTTTTTGTCCCAAAAGAGCTGTTTAGAGAATTTAACCATTGGTGTTTCTCAATATGGTGACCAGGTGCTGCATTTAGAAAGCACAGAAAATGCACCTGCACCTCTCACACCAAGAACTGTTCTCAGGTTCTTCAGTTTCCCTAAGTTTCTAAGTTATTCATTGCCATTTGTTCCTACATCCAGTGATACAAATAGGTACTGCTAATATTGCATTCAGTGTTTCTTATATGTAAACAAAAACAGGCTGAAACAAACAAGCTGTAACCAGCTAAACTCACTGAATCCATATTAACAGTGTGCTTATTGTTTCCTGTAAAAGTTTAACTTTTACTGTAACATTATCCCAAAGTATTTGAAGAAAAAGAAAACTTCTTCATAATGGTTGGGCAGTTTCTAGGAATGAGACTAAAACCGACAAAGACAGACTCTGCACTGTTTGACAAATTCACAAAGATGAGATATGCACCTAATTTAAGGCAGAGATACTAAACAAAGGTGACAATCAGTCTAAATTAATTCCATCTATGGTCCCTACACAATAACTACTCATGATTGCACAAACAAGTACTGTCGAGGGCAAAAGGTAAACAAAGGAATTACCTTGTTGCAGCGTGACATCTACACACCAAAATCAATTTCACAAACTGGACCTGCGCAGTGAATCGAAAGTGCAGACAAGTTCCTCCAACATGGAAAGAGGGACAAATGAATAATTAAATGTGTGGCTAGTTACCATACTGCAGCCAGCTGCAAGATTTTTGAGAAAGATCAACAAAAGCTGCAACTACATCAGACAGAACACATGGAAAGAAACGGTAGCAAACACTGGACAGTTGTCATGCACGTACAATAGGCAGAGTACACACACCGGTCTCAGCAGGGGCATTTGAAAAGATGGGACAGTGACAAATGTTACTGAATATGTTTTAGTGAAGAGGATCCTATGACTTACGTTACCTATTAATAAACTCAGAAGTATGTTTTGCCTTTGCACTGAGAAAAAAAACTTCTGGTTACCTTAAGAGAAAGTGATAGAAGGAGAGAGTTGGAGAAAGAGGAAGAAGAAAGTAAAGGAAGGAGACGGAGAGACAAAGGCATTATCTCCCATTTTCCTCTGCAGATGACAAGGGTAAAATAATTATTATCACACAAACAATAATCTGTCTTTCCTGTGCCGTCTCCCCTAAGTCGCATCCGTAGCTCCAGGCAGATAATATACTGGACTGCCTGAGATGCATTTGAATATTTCTTTGGCAGGAAATCACATTACTGGCTATTAAAAAGTAATTATTTGTACATAAATTCCCTGCAAGTTTGAGCCCAGTCTTGGCAGATGCCTGTGTGTGTGTGTTTGTGTGTGTGTACTGAAGCGTATGTGTGTGTGCGTGAAGTTCGATGCTAAGGCAGTTAGCGTGTGGGGTGTTGCAGTGTTGTGTTTATTAAAAACACAGACAGCCTCTCCATCATCAACTCCACACACACACACACAAATAAGTACACACACACTTGGGTGTCACTGAAACTATATTTCATAGGGTAGCGCATGATAATGTAATTACCAATACTTAGCATAGACAGTTAGAGGGAGGGTGAGCACAAAGAAAGAGTTGCAAAGAAGAAGAGAGGAAAGAAAGAAGGGGGTAGAGAGAAAGGATAAAAATGAGACAGTGAAAGAAAGAAATTAACAGAACAGAGGAGAAAAAAAATCTGCCAAAATAAAAAAAAAATAGAAGTAGATGGATAAAGTAAAGGATGTAAAGGAAGAGATGGACAGCGACAGAAAGACAAAGGGCAGGACTAAAATCAGAGACAGCTGCACAGCAGTATAATTCAGTTGGGTGCAGTTCAAACACTGGATATATGAAAGATTCAAACTCAACAAAAGGCTTGCTGTACACCCAAAAACTCAGCTCAGGACCGACATAAAATTTCTTGATATTTATTCAAACATCTTCTGTATATGAAGAGGGAGTGCTTGTTTCATCAGGCTCATTTGGTCCAGAGCTGAGTTTTGGTGTTTGGCAAAACAACCCTATTATATTGTTTTATGCTAATTTCTTCTCCCTGTTGCATTCTGTAAGAAAAGACAATTATTGCACAGATTATGATCAGGGGCATCGACTTCTCAGCTGCAGGAAGTACTACATGAATGTAACACACGCGGGTGGAGGAGGGATGATAAAGTACAGTACTTCGACACAGGGAACAGGGGTTCACATCACGTGTGCTCAGGTTTAGGCAACAAAAACAGCTTCCAGTGTCTACACAGGCTTCGTTCAGCACCCGTCCCCCCATTGCAGATTCCATTATTAAGTGACATTGAGGTTGGACAATGATGTTTTTCAGCAGTATGTGGCACCACTGTACAAACCTTGATACTAATTACCACCCTTTAATTTATTTCAACTGCTTGTGGTTTGCCAGGAGGACACTCTTTTGCACTGATGAAGAGAACCAGTTGGGCCTGTTGTGCTAAACAATATCAGTCAATGTCAGAAAAGTAATTGAACACATTTAAATAGCTTGTAAATGAATTGTATTTTCAAATAGGGTTAAGTCTAGGGATATAAAGGGCCAGTTTACTTTCAGGGGCCAAGTTGGATTGTTTGAGGTGTAGCGTTGGAACGGTGTGTGTATGTCTGCGAGGTTAAACATGCACGGCAAGCTGTGTTAACACTGCAGAGGGCAGAGAGCAGAGCATTAAGTCTAACTGCAGCTGAGCCAGAGGCCAAGACATGAAGGGTTGACATGAGTCTGTTCACAGCACTGCTGTCTGGGGCTCCGTTTCACTTCATCGAGGCACCAAACAGTGATAAAGGCAATATTACGCGAATAATTTTGCCACCTTTTTTATTTTAGTAATTGCACTCTAATCACCTGACATTTTAAAAAGTAATTATAAAGTGGAACACCTTGTCTCTAATTTGCCTCTCTCTCTCTCTCTCTCTCTCTCTCTCTCTCTCTCTGTTGTAGCTTTTTACAAATAACACTGCAGCTACAGTAAGTGGCAAGAGGTTAGAACGAGCTTCCTCTAAGCATTAAATACCAGGTAAAATTACACACATTTTGGTTTAGTAAATCAATGTTTCTGATCCATATTAATAATTCCTTCTTCCACTTGTTTGTCTTACCTTCGCCACAGATGTAGATGATGTCAACTGTTGTCTGTAAACACACCTGCTAACACTCAGAGCCGGCTTGACCACAAAATTATTCACTACAGTGCAGAAAAAGAGCACAGTTTTCTTTCTACTGCTCTCTTATTTACTCACTATATATTAAAAAACATTTAGGCAGAAACACATGTAACAGGTGTATTCAGTTCTGGAGGGGCAGTTTTCCCCCATCAGAGTGATGGGACTACCTGATGGGACAGTAGTTAATATGGACAGGTTGTGAGCAGCCTGTTTTCTTGCAGTCTTTGTCATTTGGTGCTTTTCCGTCTAGATCTCCCACATTAATAGCCTTCATTAATGTTTAATGGCTGGATTACTCTGGCACTCTGACTCTGGCGTGGTTTCAGCCAAGCTTTGGGTCAAACTGACACTGGATTACTGCTTGTCTGTTTGTGTGTGTGTGCTTGTGCGTGTACGTGTGTGTGTGTGTGTGTCAGACTTTGTTGTCCTTAAATGTCCTTTGACTGTCCTCTTGTTATTCCTCTGGAATATTTCGGCACTGTGTAAATATAACTAATTCAGAAGATGCTAATGAAGGATTTTGAATGTTGGACTACACTTTTTTTTCTCTCAATTTCCCCTCATATCTTTGTGTGCTTGTGTGTGTGCACACACATGTGTGCATGAGCGAGGATAACAAAGGGCATCTGGCAATAGCATGTACACCTCTGATGAAAATGGATGGATGGAATCACAATTAAACAGAAATACAGAAAATAAAGAAAGTGGGACAGAAAAACAGTGAATGAAAGCAAGAGGAAGACAGAGACAGACAGAGAGTTGAAGCTGGCAGTGTATATTATCTGGGGTCCTGTTGGATATCATTCAGTTTGGAGACATAAGGCTGAGCTGGCAGTGCTTTGGATCAGCTGCAGCCTGGTGCCACAAGAGAACTGAACTTTCATAGTAAGTCACCAGCGCTGGGGAAATAACTTGTAAAATGTAATCAATTACTCATTACCTATTACTCACTGAAAGAATAATGACACTACTAACCAGTCAACAGCAAAAATGATTAGTAACTTGTTGCTTTGTATTATTGTTAGCACAGTTCTTTGAAGGAGCCTTTAAACTGCTCTGAATCCTCCACACTTTCACATCACATATTCTGTATTTAACTCATGTAGAAATGGAAAATGAGACACTGTGGTTTCACAAGAAGCCAGCCTACATTTTGCAAGTATCTGCAGACCATTGACAGCTAGCTTAAGCTGTTGAGTTCACACAGCCTCCAACTCTGAACCCAGAGGCTCCTGAATGAATGCCAGTGTGTAACTTTAGCAAGCTGGCTAAGAACACACAAATAAATTTCCCAGCCTTGGCTTTTCTTGGAGGTTAGCAACCTCCTCCTCCCTCCTGCTTTGTGCCAGGATAACGTGCTGGTCTGTCCACTGAACAGGGAGCAGTAAATCCTCCAAATTAAATGACATAAGATGTTGTTTGTCCATGCCCTCTAAAACGACACATCAAAGCGTTTTCTGATCTGATTTTCCTGTCTGCAGAGCTTCCTTTTTCTGTGCTTAAAACCATTTTATGATGTGACAATGCTATGGTTAATGTTTCCCATGTTAAAGTTGGATTGTCGCCACATATTCAGTATCTAACACATTTAGAAACAGAAAATGAGACGCTGTGTTTTAAGCTGTCAGCCTGCGTAGAATTACCTTGCACTGTGGTTTCTTAATTTACAGTGAGCAGTATATCTTACACTACTTATCACTGAAAGAAGTAACCATTACAGTAATGTGATACTAATGCACCACTGCCTTTATTTTGTTTGTTTTGGCCACTCATATAAAATGAATGTGTTGTTTTTTGTGGTTATATGTGGTCAATAAGATGCTGTGTGAACACCAACATGTTGAATCTTGTCACCAAACAGGAAGAAACAAAGGTGGAGTGGTGAAAGGTTCATGTCCAACACTAACAATGTACTGTTCAGTATTTAGAAATAACCTGGCTTCCCAATTATAGTTGGGCATCTGGCACCTGGTGCTTCCACTGTCTGACTGGGTCAGATGAGCTGATTGGACACAGGGGATGTATAGGGTTACCGAGGCGCACACACAGGGACAGACAGACAGATGGACAGATGGATAAATGGATGTGGACAGATGTATTGAGACTTCTGCAAAGCCTCCAGGGATCATGAGGGGCACATTGAGACTGGCACTGTTTTGTAGACTGGCCAGCTAGGTCTTTAGTTCACAGGGTGGGTGGCTGATTAGCTGTCTACATGCAGTGTAAACTTTATTATGTGTAAGTTAGCATTTAAACAAACAAAAGCCATTTCATAGCCATATCAAATGGTTACACTTTCTCTTCTGAAGCTGTTCTAGTTTAGAAACCTATTCAGTATATTTGCATACTTAAATTTGTAAGGATGTGATGAGGCACTCCAGTATGAAAGGCCTCAGGCAACAACTTTTCTAATTCATGTTTTTCGTTGTCTGAATTGACAACATGGCTAAGGATACCTTCATCACTATCCCACTTAAAGAGTCCTGTCTGATGTGTCCAGGAATGGTTTCTGGAGCACAGAGCAGCAGAGATAGGGTTATTGTATATGTATAATGACCAGTTCTGGTGCTTGGAATGCTTGTGGCTTCTTTACCCCAACCAGACCTTGGATTTGGATGAACGTGGGATGTGTCAAATGTGGGATATAGTTCCTTTGTGCATCTTCTAACTACAACAGTCACTTATTTCTTTTCACAGATTTTCCCGGCTCAAATCCTTCAGTATTGTCCTCTTGGTTGGGTGACTGGGGTTTCAGAGGCAAAGGGGAGGTCTGTACTGTTTTCCAAGTACTTTGCCCTGTTAGCTTCCCAGCCACAGCAGTGGGTCAGCTACAGCTAGCTAATCAGGACCAAATAGATGTGCTGTAAAGCAATTCTACTCTCTCTGCAGCCAAGCTGTCCTGCTGGTTATGTCTGCTCTCTCTGTGTGTGTGAGACTTACAACACAGAGGCTTGAGTGGTGGGCCTCCTAAACATCCTGGACTCCTTTTCCCTCAGCCTATGAGAGTGCAGATAGATGACCCTTTCTCTGTTTTTTAATGTACAAAGAACAAGAAAGAAGCTACGTCGGCAGTGGTCATAAGGGCTCCAGTGTGGAATGTGCTAAGCTCTAACTCATGGGTCAGCAAGGCTGCGTAATTGTTCAGTGACTAGGGCCTCTAGGTGGCAGTGACTGTAGCAGTTATACAAGGACCTGTGCCCCTGTCTTCAGATGGCAGGCTCAGCGTAATGTGAAGCTCACAGCGTTGTCTCGCAGACCTTGGTAGACCTTCACCTATTTCCCGAAAGCTTTTATTGGCCACCATGAATAACAAGTCTACACACACAACATGCCTGTATCAGAAAGGCAGGCCAAGGTTGTTTATGTAGGTATTTCATTGGATGGACAGGATGCAATGACTCGATTATCCATTACAGCTTGTTTGCATCCATCCTTCAGTTCCATGAACAAATGATGAGGCAATCATTTATAATCTCCTTAGAGGTCGTGGACACCCTGGTACACAATGGAGTCACTATGGTAGTTCCCTACCATACCTACAGTTCCCTGCTACTCATTGGGCCAATAATCCTGGCTATTTGCTTAATGAATGCATGAATCACGCAAACTGTTAGATGTCACCAAAACAGACCTGAGAGATGCTTACCCCATGGTCTCCATGGTGCTGAGGAACGCCTAAGAGTACAGCTGACATCCATTTGGCTAAGTTTTGACCCTTAGAAGTCCTGTAATTCTCTATCTGAGAATGTGGGTTTTTTGAAAGTAAATTACCTGATCTTTACGGCCTTAAGTTAGGGCTCTTGATCAACTGAAAGAAAGCCTCACCTAATTCATGCCAACTGGCACTCGGTGTCCACCCTGAACTTTATGTCCATATCTGTTTTAGTACATTTATCAGCCAAACTGCTTGCTCTGATAGAGTGGTAGCTAGCATCCTTGGCAGCATTGTCCAGCACTGGCAAAGAACATTAGTTATTGTAGTAACCCTTCAGAAATAGTCTCAAGTTGACAGTGAACAGGAAAAATTGCATTTTCTCAGCCAACACAGAGTGTTGTTTGAAGAACTTGGCTTCTATAAATACAGTTAACATTGGAGATTGTTGGAACATCCACAATAATGAAATAAAGCGTGCCCCTTTAAAAACATTTTAATTCTGTGGTTTGTCCAGGCGGCCTCCAGCTTTACAGTCTCAAGCTGTCCTCCTTCAACAGGATTTTGTCATCTATAGAGCATGTGTGTGTTTGCATGTCCTATTGGCAGACTTTAGCATTTGGTAAGGTACCTAGCAGCCTGTTTATCAGATTACACCAAAGGCTTGTGTCATCTTAAAAATCACAGTGACTTTAAAGATTTTCCTGTTTGAAAGTCCATTCAGCAATATGTACGTCTTATATGCTTTGTCACTAACTCGCTGAAACCACCTTCAGCAATATATGAACATTTTGTCTATAGTGCAAGGTAGCATGTTCCAATCAGCAGTACAGTCTTTGTATCAGATTACAGCAGAGACCTGGACGCCTTTCCAGACCATGTCTTTAAAACCCCACTCAGCAGTGCGTGTTACATGTACACACTGTCACTCAGTCCTTGTCTTTAACACCATGCGAATCAAAATCTGTGAGAATTAAAATCTTATATCAACTTAAAAAAGTTTTCATACAGACTTATGGTTTGCACTGCCACTGGGCAGTCTTTGCTGTGAAATCTAAGTAAAGTTACTGTCCAGCTGACATGTCTCCTTATCAGTACTGCAGGTTATGTGTCAAATTACAGCATAATCCTGGATGACTTTTCCCATTTATCTTTAAAGCCACACTCAGCAATGTCTTTTTTTACTATCTGCACTGTCATTCAGTCTGAATAAGGCCACACACAGCAATCCCTGTGGTCAGCTGTGGCATTCAGCGTTTGGTCCAAGATAGAGCGGGTTCCTAAAATGTCTATATATCCGATTACACCAGGGTCCTGTGTCATTTCTAGAGCTGTGGGAGAGAGTTCATCATGTTCTCCAGTATCGATTGCCCTGTTGTTTACAATTTGAATAGTGTATGTGATGTGCAAGTATTGTTGTGTATTGTTTTCTTAAAGGCACAAGCATTTTCTACCCTCTAATGTTCACACAGCACTTACAGTGAGAGTCATCTTGCCACTTTAACCAGCGGCAACATGTATCACTTACGTGACACACCATGCATCAGCAGTTGTGTGTGATTCTTTGCAAATGAATAAAGATTTAAGTTAAATGAGAAGATCTTTACCACCATAATATCTGTGTATTACCTTTGGAGGTGGAACCAAGAGGCAGCAAGTCTAGAAACAGCTGGAAAATACTTTTGCAGCATGTAGCTTCATGTTAAGTTACTAACCCACAGAAGAGCAGCTCAGCAGTTCAACCACTGAACAAACAAACTGTTAAGTGTTTTGAATTAGAGTTGTATTGTCACAATGTTTGCCCGTTTACTTGCAAAATCTGCTCATTTATTTTCTGCAGTTTATGTTTAGTGGGATCTGGGTTTTTTTATTTTTGTAACATTTACACTGTGATTTTTAAATTGCTGTTTATTTTTTAATGGGAAAGCCAGTGACCACTTTGTGGAAACTAATAGGGATCCAAATAAAACAGAGAATAAATAACATTCTTTTTTACTTCAGGATACACCAGACATCTGCCTCATCTTTAAGGTCTGAAAGAAATCATGTTTTAATTTCTATAACATCAAGATTATCTTTTGTCTCTCTGTGTCGGTTTGTTAATTCTTGTCTTTGCATGTTGCGCGTGAATATGTGTGTGTTTGTCAGCAGGAAGCATCAATGAAGGCTGCAATTACCATGCTTATCAAAACAATTAGTACACAGTCTGCACACAGCTAGCTCTCGCAGTGTGTGTGTGTGTGTGTGTGTGTGTGTGTGTGTGTGTGCGTGTGCGTGCGTGCGCGTGCGTGCGTCTCAGCTTGGTTCTTTTCTTTCATCAGCCATTATATAGAGGCTGGTAAAAATGATTATCAATAAAGATCACAAGTTCAAACATTTCTTGGGGCTGATGCTCTCTGTTTTACCTCACGTCTTCTTCTCTACATTCTCTTGCCCCCCCCAGGGTGTGTGTGTGTGTGTGTGTGTGTTTCAAATAAAGATTAGGTACATTTACATGCTGTACGTTTATTAAATTTGCACAATGCAAAGTTTCAGTTTTCATTATGTTGTTTCAAAATGTTCATGGATTTCCAGCATTGATTGTGTATATGTGAGCGCAAACAAACATTATGTTGAAGAAGTCATAAAAGTAATTACAGCACAGGTCAAGTTTAGTTGAAAAAAACGACCTATGAACACTCATTCACCTCTGAGACTTTTCATCATCTTAAATGGTTCGATGGTTCAATGTAAAGGGTCATTTCACAACAAAACAGGGCTGGAAGGAGTACTGTAAAACTGTACTCAAGTAAAAGCACTGTTACTTACAAGAAAGTTTACTCAAGCTTCAGTGCATACGCACAAATCCCAGATGAGAACCTCACTGAAAACAACCAATAAATTCCAGTCAGGCACTTATCAGGCAGCCTGTGCACACAACTGATAATTACAAATATGCATTCAGCTGGAAGTTTATTAGGTACACTGAGCTAAAACTAACGCTCTCTAATGCAGACAAAATTCTCTCTCCATTAAAATTATAATGTTAATTTGTTTTGAAACTATTATGGACAGGTGTGTGGATGGTTTTGGAGGATGTAGTGTGTGGTGCTGTTGAACTGTTTTACATTATAAAGAGAGGTATGTCTGTTATTTAGCCTATAGTCATTTATATAAATGGGGTGGACAAAATAATAGAAACACCTGGACTTGGACACCTAGACGTTATGTAGCAGTATTAGGCTACATAAATTAGGTAGCCTGCCACTTCCTCTAGAATTAACAGCACAATAAATCAGCAGAAAAGCTCCAACAGTGGCTGCAGCCAAGAAACAGAGACAAAACGCTACATTGCAAGTCTTAATGCCCTGGTGAATTACAACGTTTAGTCATTTGTAACACACACTTGTCTGAACGTCACTCTGTGATTTTGCTCTGCAAAGTCCTCCACAATCTGCTCTAAATCCAACTTCTCTGCTGGTTCATTCTCAGTGCAAATCTTAATCTGTGCACTCAGCCCCTCTGGTCTCATTGCCTCCTCCAAGTTTTTCAGACATGCAGCTGAATGAGCTCTGCAGTCACAACACAGATTCTCAAAAACAGCAGAGAGGTGGAGCACATCTCACCGGTAGAAGTAAACGTAGAAGTCACAGCTGAGGGATCCAGTATTTTAGCATTGCTAACATTTCTAACAGCATGGACCTGCTAGTCATGCAACATGGCAGATGTGTTTGATCTGGGACACCTGCTGTGGTCGGCAGGTGGTGCATTAAATCAGCGATTAATTAAGGTAGATGCAACCTTTTTGTTATCTGTGTAGAGGTAATGCTAATCTTTACCGTGGCCTCATAATGACACCATCCCTAGTATTATTGCATAGTTAGACCCAGCCCAGGTGCGAATGCCCCCCTGAATGCACCCCGTGGCCCCCAGTCAGCGAATGTAAACATTTAGAACTTGTACGTAGACTGTGAGCTGAGAGCAGCTCATCTCTGAACACGGAGCTCTGGTCTCCGGCAGCTCCTTCTCTGCTTCTCTGCTGCAGCTACTTATTTGCTGTCTTCTCATATTAATTAAAAGTTTTACTGTGTACAGTGTGACTTGTTTTTACTCTAACAAAAGGGCTTTGATACAGTAACGATAACACCAGAAGGAAGCGAGAAAGTCAAAGCATTCATAACACTTGAGTGAACTGACCCTTTAAGGTATTCAGGATTCATTTTCCATTGTATACCAAAACCCAGGACCCTTTACATGTTTCCATTCTTTAAGTCTCTAACTGGAACTGTGTGGAAAAAATGAACCAGTGTTATTTACGGTAATTCTTGTGTAGTGAATGTTTTGTTTTGCTCTTGTAACAGCTGATTCAGCCATCACATGTAGAGAAATGGTATTTTGTCCTCTAGTTCCATTCACACGCAAACACATACAGACAGTCATTGTGAGGAAACAGATAAAGAGAGAATATGAAGATGTAAGCAGCTACATGTTCAAATTACCACAGTCAGTTGTAACTGAACCAAACTAAATATTTCTGTAAGTGAGCTCAGCTTTACATTCTGCAAGACATGGATGTTTGTGCTGCCAACACAACAACACAGTTAGCAGCAGTAACTGTACTAACTTGTACTAACAAGCATAAAATAAGATAATTAGTTAGTTTCTGGAAGTACTTGGCTAACTTTGTGTCACACAAATATGCATACACACACACACACACACACACACACTTTGCAGCCTTCTAGGGTTTTCTGTTCATAATAAATGGCCACTCTGAGGACAAGCTGGGCTTTACTCTTTGTTTATGGGAGAAATAAAGTGCTGTGTAAACTGTTACTACTCTGTGTGTGTGTGTGTGTGTGTGTGTGTGTGTGTGTGTGTGTGTGTGTGTGTGTGAGAGAGAGAGAGAGAGAGAGAGAGAGAGTGAATTGCTAACATAGCATTCAGAGAACAACAGCTAATGGCCCGCACTCAAAGACATCTCCTGTTTTTTTGCTCTGCAGTTGCTGATATAATTCAAATTATTATTGCAGTGACTTTCTCCCATATTCTTCAAACAATAATGCTACCATCTCCTGTGTTTTAATCGCATTTTATTTTGCTTTAATTCCCATCGCTCTGCTGATGTACTTGTCATTTCATGTACTAATTACTTCACAGCTATCATAAAATTATTAGTTTCATTTCTGATGAAGCAGCACTATTCATGTATTGGTATGTTTTGTCATGTGCATGCTGACATGTTTTTCAGGAACATAGGGGCAAATTGTCATTGACATCATTTGAATTACATCAGTGATTCAATACCAAATTTTGAAATGCAATCACTATTGAATACACAGTATTTAAATGTAAATATCACAAACTTAATTGCAATGAAATATTTCCAAGGTTCTTAATATATTTTTGTATCGGAGATTGCTTTTCCTTGGTGTCCCAGATGTTCAGATTTGAATTTTATGTCTTGAACTTTAGTGCCTGAATTTGACAGTGAAACTGAGTTTGACTTCCTTGAACGATCCTTGGAAGTCCCTGTTCTGTAAGTACTGTACATCAAGCATCATCTGTGACTTGTGCTTGTTCTCCTCAGCGAAGAGGTAGAAGTTACAGAGAGCCAAACTCTGCAAGTAGGGAGGGTGGGGAGTGATGATTGCGTTAGTGTGGCCAGAAAATCCTTTGTCTTACACTCAGGGTTTAATGAAGACTTAAAAAAAAACAGTGATGGAAATAATGTTTGGTTGATTGTTGGTTGTTATTTGTACAAATCTGTATGTGTGTACTAAAAGGGTAAGAGGGCCCACTAAGACTGCATATGTATTGAGACCAGATTTTTGTGCTACACCCTGAAAAATTAGATTTAGTGCTAGAAAAAAAAGGGTATTAAAACTGTAACATAATAAAGTCATGTAACACGCACCTTGAATCACTATGTTCACATCTGGTCTTGGATAGTACAGTACAACAATAAGAACATATAGCTCTTCTTTAGTGTATTCTCTCACAGGGGCGTGTGTATTTATCTGTATGTGTGTGTCACGTGTATCACTTCTCCCTTCATAAAGCATTTTGTTTGCGAGGCTCCTCCGGGCGCTTGGCAGCGCCTCTGGGGAGGTATAATCTTGATTACAGGCGGCTCTTTTTGCACCACCAGGGGCTGCACAGCCCAGCCTCCGGGACGCATCCGAGCCGAGGGTGAGGTAGACAAAGAGAGGCAGAGAAAAGGTGGGGGTGGGGTGGGGGTTGAGGAGGGAAAGCATCAGGGCTTACTTGTACCCCCGGTCCAATATGAAAACACACAGTCAGTAAGGATCTCATCATGGGCCCAGTAAATCCAACTTAATTGACTGCAAATCTGGGTACAGCACTCCTCAGCCTTGTGCACCAGTTTACCTCCCACCCAACTCTCCCATCCCTTCCACCTGAGCTATTTACTTCATTTTTCTCTCCCTTTCTCTCTTGATGCTGGTCTGTCATTTTTGTTTGTTTGTTTGCTTTTCTTTCCTTTTCATTTCCCTTTTCATTTTTATCATTACCTTTCCCCTTTACCTTTTTTTTTAATTCTTCTACTTCTTTTATTTCATATCCCTTATTTTCTTGATCCTTTACTCTTTCTTATCCTCCCTGCTTTTATTTGTGCTGTTTTCTCTTTTTGTGTTGTTTCTTTCACTATCTCTGTTCATTTCAGAGATGGTATGATCTTTTATTTATGTCATTTGTGTTGATCCTGTTGCGTTTTGGGAAACTGCTCTCCACACCTGCTCCCTTGATACCTAAAAAGCTTTCATTCTGCTTTTTCTCTCTGCTCCCGTTTTTCTCTGTTTTGCTCCCAAAGTACGTCTATCTATCTATCTATCTATCTATCTATCTATCTAATATCTTAATATCTGTGAATGGATGTAATGTTATAAAAGTTTGTTTTTTTCATCCTCTTCACTGACTTCACTGTCTAAATGTTCTCATTTTCTCAAACACTTAATAACACATCATCACACATCACCAATTCAGCATGTAAAAGGAAGTCAGTAAAGACTGTGGGTGACAGCTTTAATGGATTTATTGCACATTTTTAGCATTAATGTGAGTGTGCTCGCATATGTGCTATTTTTGTGTCTACACACATGCATTTCTGTGTGTGTGTGTGTGTGTGTGTGTGTGTGTGTGTGTGTGTGTGTGTGTGTGTCTGTGTCTGTGTCTGTGTCTGTGTCTGATTGTGTGTGTCTGATTGTGCACTGGTCTTTGTGTAAATGAGTACCGGTTGTTTTTTGATGGAGAGAGCGATTCATTAATATTCATGAAGAGAGAAAAACATCAACTGAACACTTGACTCTGCCCTCACAGGAAACACTGGCATCAGTGCTCGTGTATGTGTGCGTGTGCTTTGTGTGCTACAGAGAGAGGGAGGGAGACAGCCTCTGCTCCAGGTTCTGGATTCCTTGCCGTTAAAATACAGCTGGTTATCTACCAAATATTTCCCAACATGGTGTCAGGTTAAGTTATGGCAGATAACCAATAACCTAACACAAGGTTGTCTAAAATCTTTTATGAAACTAAAAATGAAACTTTGTGGCTTTAATATTTGCAAAATTACTGAGTCACATATTTAAAACTGCTGATTAAATTTCCATTACAGTCCTTAACAGTGAGTTGCTGTTTTGATTTTCAGGCTCGCACCTTTATGATTCTGGTTCTCTCTGACCACTGTCATGGTGTTGCTTTCAGCAGTTTTCAACAAAAAAGCTTTAAAAACCCCACTGTATGCTGCCCAGACAAAGTCAGCAACCAGCTGGTGAACTCAGCAGAGCAGCTGCTGTTATGTCAGTGCTGTGTTCACACCTTGTTACTGCAGGTTCATTCACTAAGCTTTTAACACTCGAGAACTAAATTATTTAGTAATAAGTTACTAAATCTAAACCATCAACATGTCTTTTGGTCCCTATCCAACCAGACTTCTCAAAGATGTTTGGAAGATTGGAACATGTTATTGGGATTAAAGGAACAGCACTAGGTTGGTTTAAATCATATCTATCAGATAGATACCAGTTTATTCATGTACCAGTTTATATGCTGCATGTACCTCTCCTCCTCTCCTCCATTCCCAGCTGTCCTGTCTTCCTCCTTTCCCTCCTTTCACCCAGCCCGGCCATCGGTCCCCCATATGAGCCAGGTTCTGCCCAAAGTTTCTTCCTGTTAAAAGTGAGTTTTTTCTTGCCACTGTCGCCTTAGGTGCTGATCTGGGGTCAGGCTCTGGGACTCTGTAAAGCGCTTTGAGACAGTTTTGATTGTGGAAGGAGCTATATGAATAAAATTGAATTGAACTGAAACTCTGTTTCATCAGGACTGTGTGGGTGTGGATTGATCTGAGTTGGCAATTTTTAACAGCCCAGATCACCACATTTTGTATCACATGTTGGTGCTTGGAAACACCTGAGCAGCTATGGTGCAGCAGGTGCAGCAGGTTGTTCACTAGTTATGGAGTTAGTGGTTCGATTCCTCATTTCTTCTGTCCACATGTGGGAGTATCCTTGAGCAAAAAAAACAAAAAAAAAACTAAACAAAACCTCAGATTGCTCACAATTGTCAGAGCAGTGGCTCTTATGTTTCTGCCATCAATGTGTGTGTGTGTGTGTATGTGTGTGTGTGTATGTGTGTATAGCTAAATGAGAAGCAAATTGTATAAAAGTGCTTTATAAATGCAGTCCATTTATTTCTTTCCATCTGAGTCTCACCCTCTTCAAATGTGTGATAAAAGAAAGGACAAAAGAAGAAACACACTGTAAATCTCTCTGGTGAAATACCTAAAACTGTTTAAATCTGTGAATTTTAACAGAACATTGTGTTTATGTCGGAACTCGATGCCCATAATGAAGCTGAAGAAGAAAAATGTTCTCAGGGCCTTTAATTTAATGAACCCATAGCATTTCCTCTTTTTTCCCCCCTCAGTATTTTTAGTCCATTTAGTCCAGTCCTTTTGTACTGCTCTGTGTATTGAACACTGTAGACTCTATAGGAGGGCATTGGACTTTTACTCCTGTTCAACTGTTTGACACTTTCTGAGAAGTGTGGAGAAGAAAAATGTACCCTCGTCAAGTGCACAGCTATGAAAGGTTTCTATTGTCAACTATTATAAAGGTAACAATCTGTTGATGAAGATCTTTAATGTTTAATGAAGAACATAGTAATTATTCTTTTAATTACACATTTTTCCCTAAACTTCAGTTTTGTTTTCAGTACTGTATCCCGTAAGCACCATTTACAAAAAATACTAAAGGTATGATTTAGTTCTCCTGTGCCCTAAAATTCTCACTATTCACCCTCTTGTTCCTCCTGCCTTCCACTGTAGTGACATTTTAGTACCAGTAACAGCTATTTTATTAGTATGTTATTCATACAACAAATACAACAAATTCCACTATAAAAAGCATCCTTTGCATCGTCCCAGCTCTTCAGAGGTGTATGAATAATAGAAGCCTTCCAGCTCTTTAAAGAAAGATGCGATTTAAAATTAGAAATGAGTATATTTAGGCACATTTCACGGTAAACAATGTTTTCGCATCCATAAAATGCAGCTGATGTACACAGATGTACTGTCTCTCCCACAGCGCAGACAATCCTTTCATGGACTGAAATCATGATGACAGAATCAAGGTAGAGGGACAAGTTGGATTTTGTGTTTCCCGCTCCTCCTTTTTCCTTTTCACACTCTCTCAACTCTATTTCTCTTCCTCTCACCTGCCACCTTCTCTTCCATCATTTGTGCCTAAATGTGTGTGTGTGTGTGTGTGTGTGTGCGTGTGTGTGCGCGTGCGTGCGTGTGTGTGTGTGTGTAGGACATATAGAGGAGAGCTGGTGCACACCTGCACGGTGTGAACTGTCCACAGGGAAGGACGGAAGATCGGTAGTGCACAGCTGTCCTCATGCACACACACACACACACACACACACACACACACACACACTCCCATGTTCACACAAGGAGAAGACAGATAAAGAGAGAGAGAAGGAGCATAGAAA
Organism: Toxotes jaculatrix; assembly: GCF_017976425.1. Taxonomy (NCBI): domain Eukaryota; kingdom Metazoa; phylum Chordata; class Actinopteri; family Toxotidae; genus Toxotes; species Toxotes jaculatrix. The sequence continues at coordinate 5,505,698 of NC_054398.1, read as the reverse complement.
AGAAAAACACATTTATGCATCCTGGAGAAATTTCTGGAAGTGTGTGTGTCTGTGTGCGCATTCATTAGTCATGCAGGCAGTGTGGGTCAGCTGTCAGTGAGCTCTGACACCCCACTGTCAAAGACCAGTGATGGAAAAGCTGACACACACACACACACAGACACACACACACACACATCACTGAGCGCTGCAGTACAAGCATGTTGAGAGATCAGATGGCTGGTATCTTTCACTCTCTGGTTGAGATGGAAAGATATGGAAACTCATGGGACAGAAAAGGACACAGCCTCACAAAATATGGTCACAGTGTCTGTTTGCACACACACACACACACACTGAGTAATTAGTGTAAACTGCAGTAAAATACCTGCCCATTTAACTGATTTGCTGCAAGTGTTTGTGTGATTCTTGCTCTTTACCTAATTAATAATTTTTGGGGGTAATTTTGTTAATCAAAGCTGAATTTCTGCTTCTAATGCTCATACACAGTAACATTGCAAGGCTTAGTGTCCAGCTCCAAGAAGCCATTATCCCTCAAAACAGTTTGTAAAATTAAGACCATGACAGTCTCCATTCATGATCAATGCATTTAGCCATTACTGACTTTTCTCACAGCTCAGCTGCTTTGTTGCATCTCTGCAAGGCTTCTTCCCTCTCATAGCACATTTATGCAATGAATGAAGCAATGTGGAAACTCATACATCACAAGCTGCCTCAGCTATGGTTTTATCAAACTGTCAGCCATCATCTGCTGGTCACAGTCTCGACTCTTCAGCCCCAACAACACAGCACACTTTCTGACTTTTTACAGCAGGAAAAGCCGAGATGCAACTACCAACATAAACAACGGCTCTGCTCCAACACAACACATTTCTGGATGTGTAAAGATTAAACAAATGAGATAACATGTTAATTGGTACGCTTTAGAGGTGTTGATAGGCAGTTTGCTTGCTTGTTTTTTCCTCTGTTTCCAGACTTTATGCTAATTGGCATTGGTCTTCTCACCTTCCTATCCGCAAGAGGGAGAGCAAATGTATTTCCCAAAATGTGGAACTAATCCATTAAGTGTCTCAGTAACCAGTGTCACTGAACTAGCATACACATAATGAGGACCTTGTAACCAGAATCCCGTAGCAGAATGGAGCCATTATTAATGTTGAGGATTAAACCTGTGCCAACGACATATCAAAATGCCTGTCACGACAAAGGTCAGTGTCTCAGTGAAAACGTTGCTTAACTTTGTTCCTCTCCCTCACCTATTAAAGGAAGTATTGACAACAGCAATGTTTGCCATATGGCTTTCTGCCACAGCACCACAGCACCACATATAAATAAGTGAGGTGAGCAGCAGCTGTCTGCAGCTTTCCCTGCCGTTCCTGTGTCACCTGATCATTACCTGCCTGCCAGCACACCTTCACTGACTGGCTACCTGTTGGTGACCTTGTTTCTGAACAAAGACTAAACTGGCTTTTAACCTTACCTGCTCTGCCCCTGAGTCGTGCTGTTTGGGTCCTCATGTCAACCAACAGATTTATTGTACTGTACAGGGAAGGTATTATAAAAATATAATGTATCATTGTTGTCTATTTAATATTTTAGCTGGTGAGTTAAACGTCACCAGCCTGACACAGTGTTGTGTGTTAATATCATAAAGGTTTTAACTTTTAATAGAAAGTTCTGTCATAGATACTTATCTTAGATTGCTTGTTTGCATCGTAAGGCCCAGGAACATGTTTAATGAAAGAATTTAAAGATTACACTGAGCTACAGAGGCTGGTGGAGCAGCACCTAGCCTGGTCGGAGTTTCTGAACTTCGATTCTCTATTTGGTCCAATACACAGGAGATCAGGAGAGAGACAATACAGAGCTGCAGGATGGATTCAGCTTCTAAATTCTAATCACTGTAAAGTCTCAGCAACTCTCATACTGGTATTAGAGTATGAGAGTCCGAACATGGGCATTGTCCTGTATTAAATAAACCAAGTGTGCATCATATGATGGCAACTCAAGGTTATTTATTTGTATGCGTTACAATGCTTTGTGTTCACAATCAATTTATATTAAGAGGTGAGAAGATGACAAAAAGAGAGTGAAAGTGAGAAGGAGCGAGGACTCAGTGGGTGAAGCTGGCTTAGATGTCCTTCCTGCTGCCAAATCACACATTTCTCTCCTCCACCATCATCCTCTGTTTCTTTTTAATCCATCCCTCCCTCTGTCTCTCCCTCCTGCTCTCTCTTTCTTTTTCCACATCACCATCCTCCACCTTCCTATTAAACATGTCTCACATCATCACTTCCATAATCCTTTCATTCATTCCTCCTCCCCTTCATCTCCCTTTCTCTTTTCATAGTTCTTCCATGCTCACCTGTAGCTCTCCAGCTGTGTGTTTTTCAAACTATTCCTCCTTCTCTTACCTTTCTCTGGCTTTCTTCCTCCTTTTCTCATAAATAGTTATTTAATTTACCCTACTTCCACGCCTCACATCCGTTTTCAATTTTTTTAAATAATTTTTTTGTATTTCCTGCAAGGCTATGACTCCTCAATCACAGTTTTTGCAATACATGTATTCAGGATTTTCCAAGTGAAGAAAATCTGAATTCGTTAATCCTGTTACACACTCACACATACACAGTGGGTCAAAATCCAAGGTTTAGACATGCATATGTAATCAGTCCTCAGGCGATGAAGCAACGAGTGTTTGTGCGTACTTGTACCTGTGTGTGTACAATAGGTGTGTGTGCGTGAGGGAGTGAGGCAGAGGAGAGAGTAACAAGGGAGGAGGGTGAGATGTTACTTGTGTGACCCGGGATAATTAGCTTCATAGGTCTTTCTACCCTCCTGAGAGAAAGAGAGAGAGAGAGAGAGAGAGAGAGAGAGAGAGAGAGAGACTGCAGCAGAAAGAAAACCCGGGGAAATGGCATCTTCATTAATTGGTAAAACCTACTAAGGCTTTCACCTTTTATTTATGTAGATAATTTGAAATGCTGAAACAGCAGATCAAAATATGCGTTTTAGATAAGAACAAAAAGACTTTTGGTATTATAATAGTAGAGGATGAAACTGTTTCTATGGTGCTACACACTATAGAGACAATTAAAAATGTAAGAGACCAAAACAGAGAAAGTCAAATTGGAGTCCATGGTTAAAGTTAAGATACAGTTTAAAAAAGTAGAGCAAGTTATTTACATTTTCAAACAAACAAACCTTACTGCTACTTTCTTTTTGTTACTACGGCTTTTTTATTGGATGATTTTTTTTTGCTTGTGTACAAGAAAGCTCCACAGTTCACCTTTAACCTCTCAGCTTGCTGCAGTGATGTACGCATACTCTGGGGCATGGTCGCTATGTACCATAACATCATACATCTATACTCTTTATACACTTACACAATTATACACATTATTTATAATAGTCCCACTGTGTCCTAATGTTTCCAGAGTATAATAAAGCCTCACATGAAATGAAGCAAATTAAATTGTATTTATTTAACTTATTGATTTAGCCAGTACAACTAAGGTGTTGCATTAACACAAACCTAAATACATAAATACACATAAATAATATTCATTTCTGTTAATTGAACTAAACCCAATTATATTAAGTTAACTGAATGTGCTGTCAGTAAATCCAACATTATGTTGTTGTGGTTATGCAATATAGCAATATCATGTAGCTTTGAAGTAAGATAATTAAGTTAGATCTACTTAACGTGTTGCTTTTCCAGAGTTGTAGTAATGCTCAGATTTTACTGTGCACTATTTACTATTTACCGAGTGTCTCTAACATGAACAGCAGCTCTTACATAAACTGCCAATGTCAAGACTGTTAAGAACCAATTAGAAAAATACTTTGAGATGGGTTACAGGTTCAGTAACTTGCGTTCATATCCATGGAAACAGATGACGTCTAAAGTCTTCTCTCGTTGTGCATTTTATCCCCTTACATCTCACTTACTGTATGAGCAAAGAGGGAGGAGGGGGGGGTTGTGTTTGTTTTCATGTTACTTTCGTATTAAAAATGCACAGGATTCTGTGAGTGACATGTATGTTCTGTATTTGAGATTTAATCTCAATCTGCAAATCTTTTCAATGCAGTGAAGATCTGCAATAATAGATTTTTGGGACATACAAATAAATGTCCAAAACAATTATCATAAAAATATAATATTAATAATAATTATAATAAATAAATAAAACTTTCCAAAAATCACTAGGCTGTAAAAAGGTTTAATGCACCAACAATATAGTCTAAGAGTGTTTTGGGCTTGTCCCTCCTCTGCCATTCTGATCAATATAAAATAAATTATTTGATCTCATTCATGGTCCTAATATAATCAAACCACACATTTGGCTTGGCTTGCAACTAAACTTTTGAGAGTTGAAACTCTTCTTCTTCAAAATAACAGGGAGTACGATGCCTCTACCTGTCAGAAGATATCTTATGTTAGCATGGCTGTGGTCGGCACAAACACACAGTAACTCCAGCTCAGTTCAGTTCAAGGTTGAAGGGATGAAAAGGAAAGTTAATGTTATACAGAAACCACCTCCTCATCCTCGTCCTGCATTATTTTACACATATCTTGTCCACTGAAGACACGTTGTTGACACATAGACATGTACACACACAATAGCACGTGAACACACCAGCACATACTGACATAAATATACACAAGCAAGGATGCCAAAAAGTGGGCGCACGCACATTTACATACTTACATACCCTTCAACCTTGCCCACCACGCCTCCCTGTCAGGTCAACTTTTAATGACGCTGAAGAGAGAGAGAGAGAGAGGGAGAGAGAGAGAGAGAGAGAGAGAGAGAGAGACAGAAGGAATGAGTGTGAAATGGTGTGAAATATTGCTTCTCCAAATGAAGTTGAGGTCATCCATTTTTAGGCAGGGATGGAAGGATGGAGGGATGGAGGGAAGGGAGGAGGGACATAAATTCTGAATGCAGCATGTTTTTAAAGAGAGAAATCTGCATAATTTCTGGCATATGATTGGCAGGAGAGGGCGTGGAGGGAAAGGAGAATAGGGAGAGAGAGGGAGGCAAACAAGAAGGAAGTGAGATTTTGTAAACACCTCAATATTTCATTGGTAATCGTGGTTTCTGCAGGATACTAAACTAAAACTAAACTAAAAACCAGTAGCTTCACAGACACAGACGAGTAGTTTCTGCTCGTTATGTCTGTTACCAAATATAAATGTATGGTAAGACAAACTAATTTGCATGAAAGTTTATTATTTATTTACTTTGTCTGTGTTTCTGCTGGTCTGTGCGGCTTTGTAACTGCACTGCTCTGAAAATACCACATGCTTGTTGTTCAGACATCCTCAGCACATCCCTGAGAATGACTTCCTGTCCTGTTGACTTGTTGCTTGTGGGCTCCTTAGGTTTCCATAAAAGGTGATGTTGATCTTGACCTTGACTCTTGCAAGGGTTTGGGGAAGTTTCCATTGTATGACTATCTTGTGTAAACAACAGAGGGTTATTCATGTGTGATTTCCTTTTTGCTGGAATACTTCAATCCAGCAAACAGTTGTTGGAATATTTCATTCTGGACCAAAGTGCTGTACTGATACTGCCATTTCTATATCTATGGCATAACCACCAAATACTGTACAGGATTACAGTTCATGACAAAATTGATAGAATTGCTTTTTTCCCTTCGTGCCAGTTACTGAATCAACAAAGACACCTTCTGTCATGATGTACAATTTTAACCTTGCACATTGCAGCAGAGTACAGTTACTTCAAACTTGGCTCTGGTAGAGTGTCACCAGTTGCAGAACCATGTACAGACACTGCAGTGAAATCAACTAGTGTCCACAGCAGGTGGATGTTCATATATTTTGTTCCTTCATTAGTTATTTACCAGCTGAGTGAATACTATGCACCATGCTGCGATGAGGGGTGTGTGCTACAGTCACAACCTTGAACTACTGTAATATTGAGCTGGGCTTACGACATATAACTCACATGCATATGCTCACGTGAGCTGTGTGCATAAAATCGACCACTGAGGAGCAGCAGATCTGCAAAGTGAGTGATGGCATCAAACATTTGTCCAGGGAATGAAGAGGTTATTTCAAGTTTTTAGTACATGCTGGGAATGTCCCCCAAATCTGGTCACCTTGGGTAGGAAACCTCACTGTCTCCTTGTAAACAGCCTCTTCATTTTATGAAACAGAATTTTTGCTTTGTCAGCTTCATGGCTGGAGCTCTGACTTGTTTTTGTTGTACACTACAGCAACATAAAAATAGGGGGGAAACTGCAACTACATACATACATGGAGCTTTTTTCATCATGATTTCAGTTGGAGTAAGTGTTCTGCACGTGAACAGGTCCTGTCCCACTCATAAATTCCTTAAGAAGAAAAAGGGAAGGTAGGACTTCTCATGCACCCACATTACATTCATGTGAGAGTGTCTGAAGAAGTCCCATTGAAAGGCGGTCCCCTCTGTCAACATGCAGGTAGCTTCTGGTGTGAACTGCATAGTAACACAAGCATATGCAAATTCAGGTTTTTCACAGAATGATCTGAAGGCTATTTTTCTTCAATGTTGGACGACAGTTGCTGTGTGATAGCTGCAGTCTTTGATGGGGTGCTCCTCCCAAAGGACAGCTGCTAAGCAACAACAGTTGTCCATTAGAAATGTGACCGATTGTGCCTTTCATTCTGCCCACAACACAAAGGATGTGATTAATATATAAGTGAAAATCCAATGATGTTTTATTGTACACCCGTTTGTTCTTTTATACCAAGCCTCCCAGATCGAGGTGGAATGGGATGGTAGTAAAGGCCCAGACGATGGGCTGGTCAGGAGATACATGAGGGGACAGACTTCTTGTTGGTTCTCCACTCTGTGGGCTTAGCTAACCTTCTGCATTCTCTCTGAGGGCAGCTCAGCCTCTCTATATTACCTTGCTGGACATTACTGAAAGGCTAATGTCCATCATCACTCAATTAACCTTCTCGCTAATTTTTTCTCTCCCCATAATTAACTTATTCAACATAACCACCAGGACAAAAAATACATTTCTATTATTTATGTAAAAATTGGAATTAGGTGTTTTAATATTAATTAGGAGTGTGATATAATAAAAGTATATCACGTCACTGAATCACATTTCAGACATTGTGCACTTACAGACTTCTGAAGCTGGGAGCAAACAGCTACACTGAGCCATTTTGTCCAAATGATTAATTTAGTTTCTACAGATGGGCACTTCAAAGCCTATGCATAAAACAAGACTACCTAAAAAACAATAATAAAAGGAGACCGCCCGGTTTTTTGCTATGCTGTGCATGTAAAGCTTGGTTTTCTGTTTTGGAGAATGACTTGCAGCACATCCATGAGTTTGTTGTTGTACTTTCTTATCTGGCATTCTGTGAGCCAACAGTCCATAAGGTCCCCCACAAAATGTTCTAGGTTAAATTGATTTGCTAATACAGTGTCCTCTACCTTTCTAATTAGTTTCAATTCTTTAGAACAAAGAATGAACACTCTGCAGTCTGTGACAGTGATCGGGAAAAACTAGCAAACCTGTGCACACCTGGCTAAAGTGAATCTGTGTCACAGTCACAGACAACTGTCACTGACTGTTTGCCAAAAATCAGCAGGGTGAGCCTTATTGTTTATGAGCCTGTCAGAGGGCAGACACCAGAAACGTAGAACACAAGAGAGCAGAAGAACAAATGCATGAGAGCTGTGCGCTGCTGATAGCGAGGATCTTTATCCCATGTCCCTGAAGTTTCAGTCTGTGTTCACTTTACATCCTTTCTTGTTCTTTGTCAGCCAAAGCACACAGTAAATGTTCACCCACCACCAGCACCAAGACAATCGTCTTTTTTTTCAGCACTTTTCACCATAGTTTTATAGGCAGGGTGAGATACACTGACCACTAACAGATGCTGCAAATAACGCTGATTATCTCATATCAACGATCTTGTTTTATGGTTGTGTTATGGTTAGGCAGGGAGTCCTTCTCTTTCCCCTTATGTTTCCCTCTCTGGTGAGTGTTGTTTGTCTCTGTTGTTGTTTCCTGTCACTCTGTGTGTATGTGTGTTGGTTTGAGCAGAGTGTGGGGACTTCCTGACCATTGAGTCTTTCTCTGGTTTTTTGTTAATAAACCTCTCTTGGACAGTGAGTCTAGCCCCCTTGTTCTGCTTTCTAGATTTGGGTCCTGACTGTCTAGTTAGCCGCATACAACAGGTTGAGCCAAGGGGCAGGTGTAATTTTCCCATAGGTAGTTAGAAATAACAGAGTTACAGCAGCTTATGTTACTGTAAGGGCATGTGTCCAAACAGAGTATACGTGACCACCCAGAGAAAGAGTGTTGTCTTTTTTGTGTGGTCACTCTGAACGCTTCTAATTGAAAATCTCTGAACTTAAACAAATAGTAATAAAAAGCAAAGAGGTGACATTGGTCTGTCATGCAGCGGAGGCGGTGATAAGTTGTCAAGATATTGTTGTCATAGAAACAAAACCAACTCGTAGCGCTTTTTTAATGAAAAGCGGGGATGACTTTTCTGCCAGAAAAAAAAAAACAACAAAAAACTAAATGGACATTCAGCCTTAAACACATTTAGAAAGAGAAGAATCAGAATCAGAAAAAAAAATGACTCATATAGAAAATAAATGCTTTGTGTTAAACTATCAGAGCTAAATTGTAATTGAAACGTTTTCCACTCTGAGAAACCAGTGACCTGAATTATTTATGTTTGAATGAAAATACTGTCGTTGCTGTTGTGTAAAAAAACTGTTTTTATCAGCACACCAAGTCTATTAGACAACTACCAGTTTATGCCGTTCATTTTATTTGTTGTAACAAAGTCATGATTATTGGGACTTTGATTATTGGGAATTTGTGAAAAATGATGCACAAGTTTTAGTGCAAATGACTAAAGGGAAATATCCAACTTTCATTGTGGAGCCAAATATTTTTGATGGAGTGCCAGATTTGTTATTTGCCTTCAACTCATGTGGCACTAGCAGTGCATATGCCTTTAGTATCTTGACAGTATTGAGTTGTTGTCCAGCTTTGCAAAATGTGTTCATCTACCCATGTTGATGAATGGGAATGGAACATGGGACTGTTTGTTGAAAAGTAGTATAGCTCTTTTAAAGATGAGCTTATGGCCAGCCAAGATCAAAGGCACTGGCTTGTCAAGCCTGTACATGTGTGGGCTGTCAGAGGTGACGCCCTCGTTTCTGCGTCTGTGTAATTGCTTTGTTTTGATGGAGACAGAGGGTGAAGCTGCTCTGGACGCCGTGCCCACTCCACATCGCTCCAAGCAAGAAAGAAAACACACCAATCACACACACTTATAGGTGAGAACTAGCACATCCAAAAACACACACACACACACACAGACACTCATAAACGCAGAGATACACACTTGTTTTCGCCCACACACACTCCTTCCTTATCAGTCTTATCTGACCCGTCTCTCCTCCGATCTCCTCCTGTGCTTTGAATGTAGCTTTGATACATGAGCACTAAGCAGGAGGCAAAGAGGAGATGGAGGCTTAATGAGGAGAACTGAAGGCTGATAAGGTGGAGGAGGAGGAGAAGCAGCTAAGGAGGACAGAGGAGAAGGGAGGGAAGTTGTAGGAAACACGCATAGAGAGAAAAGCAGAGGAAGGAGACTGAAGAGGTGTGTGTGTGTGTGTGCTTTGTCCACGCTAGCGGTGGACACACACTGAGGAGGGAGATTGAAGGAGGATAGCAGAGAGCACACCCACTCCTCAGAGCAAGGGACTGAAGCAGAGAGAAGGAGGGGGGTGATGAAGAAGAACAGCGATAACAACTGAAGATGAGACAAAAGTGAGATAGGTGTGTGTGTGTCCATCTAGCAGGATCCGCCAAAGCATCACCCATGTTTTCCCTTTACACACATACACACACTCACACAGCGATCAATTGCCACTTAGTGGAACACAACCCTCTCGCTGTGTATTTGAAGTCCGATTACCAGCTGGGTGGAGATATAAAACTGCTCTATTTGTCTGTCTGACTCTATCTGTCTCTCTCACTCTATCATATGCACAAACACACTCTTCCTCTCAAATAGAAAGACCGTAGATGGATTTTGAGAGCTTTTAGAACTCAGGATGACGTCCACTGGAAATAAAACAACGAGCTGCTGAATGAGCTGTTGAAGACATTAGGAGCTCGTTTTCGCAGCTCTGTGAGTCTTGCTCAGCGCTAATTATCTAAGTGCCATTTGGTAGAAGTCTTTATCCAGAGTGGGTTACAATACACTGGGAACTGAGCACCTGTAATTGGCAGAGGCACCCAAAGGTGGTTCTACCATGAATACGGCTCTCTAATGAGAAAAGCGTTCATGTCAAATTTCCCAAGGTAATTATACATACGGCTGTGACAAAGTATTTTGGAAGTTTGGACTGAATGCAGAATTAATTTTCAGCTCATTTTATTACCACAAATTTAACCTCCAGAAGGTTTTTGCAGTCAATGTTTGCAACAAACAACAAATGCACCAGAGAGCACAAACAGTAGGAGTTGCTAGCAAGCACCGCGAACCAGCTCTGTATCTCTGGGGACTGTTTATCAGCCAATTAGTTACCTTTCTTGTTTCATCGATGGCACAGTCTTTTCAACCAGTGTTTGTCCATAACAGCTGTGGTGTATTTAAGATTTCTGTCTGGCATGTCAGTCTTTTTTATTTAAAAAAAAAAAAAAATGCAAGATTTCTAACCACCCAACACAGTGGTCTTCACTGTTTCTTTCCACGGAAGCCATACCAGCAGGACACAGTCAGTAGGAGAGCCACTTTTTCCAATTACTCCGAAAAACACACAGTTTTGGGTGGATTTGGAAATTGATTTGCTTGAAATCAGAGCGGCTTCCGTGACACAAAGGGTAAATGCAAAGGGTTGAATCCATTGAGAACATACTATAATTGCCTGCCATTTTTTCTTAAAAGTTCTTGTTTGATTAAAAAAAAAAGTGTTTTGTTGCAATGAAGGTAGCAGTGGGCAGGACACAGAAGTGTAGAGCAGATGCAGAGAGGAGTTTGGGTAGAGATAGAACAATGACAAAGCAAGGAAGTACCAGCAATAGTCAATGGACACTTTGAGGCAGGTTTAATCTAGAGCCCACACCATATCCTGGATATTGGAAATACAGACAACAGCAAAGATGTTTCTGTTTTTTGGGTGATAGAAACAGAAATGTAATGACTCTGACAGATTTAAACAATTATTTTGATTACTGATTTATCTGTAGATTATTTTCTCAGTTAACGGGTTCCTTCTTGAAATGTGCCAAATGAAAAGATTAAATTATCCAAAGTTTTGCCAAATGATAATGTGTCACTTGACCAGCTAACTAATTGTTCCAGTGCTGATTAAACCAACCAACTACAGCACAGTAAAAGGAGCAAAACAGCCATGTTTTATTCTTTTATATAGTGGTAGGTATATAGTAACTCATTCATTCCACCCACCCAACCCTAACCTCACAAGGGTGGATTTAAAGCAAAATTTGTCCAGTGAAATAACCAAAGAAAGATATGTGCACGCACACACACACACACACACACACACACACAAGGTGAAAACAATACCAGCCTTGCTGTTACAGCTGGTAATCAACCCAGTGTGAGTAATTCTATTGTTAGCAGCTAAAGCTGCTTTAAAAGTAGACTAGCCCCAGAAGTCATCCAAGTCAAAAGATAAAGCCATAAGCTCTTTTATTTGTGAGGATGTGCCTATATGGCACATAAAATAAAATAAAAAAATACCACATTTAGATGGATGACACAGCCCTGAAACAAGCCAAACAATACCCAGTTAGCAGCATTTCAGCGAAGCGTTCTCCTTCTCCCTCTGCAGTCAGAACTGTGAGTGAATGAATGAAATTTAAAACACAATCCATCATTTAGTGTATCTTGAAATTAAGCTGTTGATGTTGGAGTTATTGAAGTAAAATGGTATGATTTGAAGGAGGAATTATAGCTAATTATTGCACATAACTCACCTGTGGAATTATTTGACCAGTGAAATATTTTTTATGAGAAGATGTATAATTATAATAATGAGTGGTTCACTATCCCTTGTTGTTGAGCAGAAGAGAGAGTTTAATCAGAGTTCAGATTTAATCAGATTCTTATTGTTATTGAAAGGGATCATTATTTTATGGGAGAGAGTCATACTTTATTATTCTAATTATTGTTTGAGAGGGCAGGTGTTTTAGGGTTAAGTGACTGAGGTGCAAGCACAAGAAAATCCATCAAGTTCACACAGACTAGTGTTACAGTTACTAAACACTGCAACAAAAAGACAAAAGAAATAGCAGAAGCTTGAATATAAGGACTTACCTACTGTGGAAGAATGACAGGACAGCAAAACATGAGGAAAAGTATGGAGGAGGAGAGATGGAGAGGAGGCGTAGGAAGATGTGTTCATTTGTGTATGTGCTTGAGTGTGTGTGTGTGTGTGTGTGTGTGTCTCCTATTCAGTCCTGCTGGCCTTGTGCTTCTCTTATTTTAGCTGAAGGTTGAGCCTTGGGATCCAATGAAAAGACCCCATCGGCAGGCAGTGAGCACCCTGTTTCTGTGTGTATGTGTGTGTTTCTTTTGTATTAGCAGAGAGTGTACACACACACACACACACACACACACACACACAGGTTCCCGGTAGCCTTGGACACCCAGGACCCACACACACTGAAGATACACATTCCCTTTGTTCCTCCCAAACAGCTCTATAGAAAAGTAATAAAGACAGGAGAGCGCTGACATCCAGTTCAACCATCTCTCCTGCTTATTTTATTTTTTTCTCCATCATTCAGTTTCTCTCTGCTCCTCACCTTGATCGTCTGTCTCACCTATTATGTCCCTCTGTCTCTGTCTCTCATGATGATTTTGTCTGTCTCCTCCTGTCTTTTCTTTCTCAGGTACATGCCACAATTTGTCTGCTTATCTGTTTCTTGTCTTTCTCTTGATGTATGTCATTCTGTCTCATCCCTTAAAACATACACAACCATTTACCATATGTTGACACAGGAAATGAATGGACAACATGCTAAGGTTGGTTTTTAGACTCTCGCTTTCTTTGTACATTCATATTTGCTCTGTGTTCCTTTCTTGTCCATTTTAGTTCTGATTTTTTTATTTTTCTCGCTCCTCTTTTACTTGCCGTTTTCTCTCTTTATTTCTCCCCATTTATGTCCTCGCTCTGTCTGTGACTGTCTCCCCTCTCCATCTCATGCTGAGTTTGCCTCCAGCTCTCCGTGCCTTTCTCTCCCTCTCAGCCTGTTTTTCTCTCCTCTGTCCTTCGATCTGTTTATTCTGTGCTTGTTTTTCTGGCCTCCACAGCTCTCCCCCATCCCTACCCAGACCTAACACCACCACCACCACCACTTCTCCTTCTCCACTCCATCTCCACTTTCTCCCCACTCTGTTTTCATCCCTGCTTTCCTCTCTTTTCTGCTTTACCTTGTCTTATTCCAGTCCCATCCTTTCCTTTTCTATATATTTATCCGTCTCCTGATTCATACTTGGGAGGCAGTCTATCCTTTGCTCCCATCGATTTTATGTTAAACTTCACGTATTTTTCCAAACTCCTGTTATCACCATGTTTTTTCCTCCAAGTTATTTTTTGTACTACCATGTTACAAGCACACTGATGAGAAATCATGTTTCATTCTCAGGGATCCCCATCAGAATGGCATCACACAGAGGTGTGAAGAGGGAGGGGCCACTGGCTCTGGAAGTGTTTTTCCCCATTTCAGTATTTTATTTAATATGTGAAGGTGAGGATAGTGAAGGGAGACAAGGAGACTGGAGTTAAGTAGAAGAATATTTATCGCAGGGCTAAAGGGATGGGATTTGAGCAGGGTATGAGCAGGGTGGAGGGGATGGCTGGGAGCATGGGGACTGGGCTGGTGGCTGCTTGTGCTGAGTAGGGGGGAAAAGCCAGGGTTGAGCCAAGCAGAGTGTCCGGAGAGAGGGAAGAGGAGCCGAGCAGGGTCCAGGGCAGAGGAGCAGGGTTGGCAGGACAAAGGGCTGGAGACAGGGGCTGAAGCAGAGCAGACGAGAACGCCGGGAGAGGAGGACAAGTTAGGAAAGGGTAACAGGCGACAACGAGCAAATTACAGCTTAGAGTGACTTGAATGCAGACTGGCTGAGCAGGTACTACAGTCTGGCAGGGTGGAAGTGCAGAGCTGGGTATTTGTAGAAGTCTTGATCACAGGATGGGATGCAGCTGGTGGGTCTCTGCTCTGACTCCAGCACACCTGTCTCCACTCAGACAAATATATCACACAGGGACAGAGAGAGAAAGAGAGAGGCTGAAGCCTGGGCAGAGGTGGAGGACATGTCCTCAGTGTTACCAAACAGAGCCACTGGCCCCTCGGACAATATAATGACCCTATAAGTTCATGTTAAGTTAGCTTTAATTAATTCGGTTTCTGAAAAGTCCTGCTTTGTCCGTCATTTTGACATAGCAGATGGGTCTAAATATTACAATACCCATGAGCTTTGGGCACCGTTGCTATGGAGAAGAAGCCAGTCAGAGGCGAGTAGCAGTAGGGAATTCAAAACACTTGTTGTTGCAGTTGTTCTCAGTTGATTTAATCTGCAGAATGTGCTTGCAGCTTTCTTAACAATATAATCTCCTGTCCACCTTGACAGAATTTCAAGGACTTTTAGACGCAAACCTGATGAATTATTTTTCTGCCATAAACTGAATGAATTACAAAAGTAATACTTGGAAAATGTTTAATATCCCTGTTAGCTCTGTGTTCATAATTAGCTATTAGGATCTGGTCTGGGCCCTGAATTTTAATACGGTGGTGGTGGATAGAAGAAACGTGTTTTAAGGTAATACAGTGTTACTGCTTTTTTGTAGCTGGTGGTTCTACCAAATGTAGATGGTACTCTGATGGCTTTGGAAAGAAATTAGACTTAGACTTAGACTTAGACAGACTTTATTGTCATTCAGGTATACAATGTATACAGAACGAAATTTCGTTGCATTTTACTCGCAACAGTATAAAAAGATAAAGGATATGGCATGTAGACAGTGAAATGAGGAAATAGGCAATAGAAATGAATAAATAAGGACTATAAACACAGGTAAAATATAAATACAGTAAAAAAAAAAAAACAGTGCAAAGTGCAATACGGTGATTGAAAGAGACAGTAGTGCAGTCTATGGATTTAAGAATCTAAGAGTTTAAAAGTCTGATGGCGAGGGGGAAGAAGCTGTTCCTGAACCTAGTGGTTCTGCACCGGATGCTGCAGAATCTTCTTCCGGAGGGTAGGAGTGAAAAAAGTCTATGGTGAGGGTGTGAGGCGTCCTTGATGATGTTGCTGGCCCGGGACACACAGCGCTGAGAAGCAATGTCCTGCACAGAGGGAAGGGAGCTCCCGATGATTTTCTCAGCTGTCCTCACCACTCTCCTCACATTCCTCCAGTCTGCAGCAGTGCATCCTCCACACCACACAGAGATGCAGCTGGTGAGGATGCTCTCTACAGTACTCCTGTAGAATGTAGTGAGGATGGGTGGGGGCAGGTGGGCTCTCTTCATCCGTCTCAGGAAGTGCAGGCGCTGCTGTGCCCTCTTAACCAGAGACGCAGAGTTCACCGACCACGTGAGGTCGTCTGTGATGTGCACCCCCAAAAACTTAGTGCTGCTGACCACCTCCACGGCCGAGTTGTTGATGAGGAGAGGAGCGTGACTGGGCTGGATCTTCCTGAAGTCCACGATGATCTCTTTGGTCTTGTCAACGTTCAGGATCAGGTTGTTGCCTTCACACCATCTCACCAGCTGCTCCACCTCCTCTCTGTAGGCCAGGTCGTTATCATCTCTGATGAGGCCCACCACTGTCGTGTCGTCGGCAAACTTCACAATATGGTTAGTGGCAGACCTTGGGACACAGTCGTGTGTCATCAGAGTGAACAGCAGAGGGCTCAGGACACAGCCCTGGGGGGAGCCTGTGCTGAGAGTGATGACGCTGGAGGAGTTCTTGCCGACCCGCACTGACTGTGGTCTTTCAGTGAGGAAGTCTAACAGCCAGTTGCACAGGGGAGTGCTAAAGCCCAGGAGTCCCAGTTTGCCCACCAGATGCTGTGGGATGATAGTATTAAATGCTGAACTAAAGTCCAGGAACAACATCCGCACATGCGTGTTCTTCTCCTCCAGGTGTGTCAGGCTCAGGTGAAGAGCGGAGCAGATGGCATCCTCTGTGGAGCGGTTTGGCCGGTAGGCAAACTGGAGCGGGTCGAATGTGGGGGGGAGTTTGGAGATGATGTGGTCCTTCACCAGTCTCTCGAAGCACTTCATCATGATGGGGGTGAGTGCAACAGGCCGGAAATCATTTAGTGAGGTGATGTGTGTCTTTTTGGGCACTGGAATGATGGTTGCAGCCTTGAAGCACGTTGGAACTTTGGCTTGGCTCAGTGAGGTGTTGAAGATGTCCGTTAGGACACAAGCCAGCTGATCAGCACATTCCCTGAGCACTCGTCCAGGAATGTTGTCAGGGCCCGGGGCCTTGCGGGTCTTGACTCTTTTCAGGGTTCTCCGCACATCAGCTGAGGCAAGACACAATGCTGTTTCTTCCTGCAGAGGGACTCCTTTCTCTGCAGGGGTGCTGTTTAGTGCCTCAAACCTTCCAAAGAAGTTATTCAGGTCATTGAGGAAGTCAGTGTCATTTCCACACGCAGGAGGGGCGGTCTTGTAGCTAGTGATGGTCCGTAAGCCATGCCACATTCTCCTGGTGTTCGTGGGGTCATTGAAGAAGTCCTGTACTTTCTGGCTGTAAGTACGTTTAGCAAGTCTGATGGTACGGTTTAAGTTGGCTCTGGCAGTCTTCAGAGCCTCCTTATCGCCAGACTTAAAGGCTAAGTTCCGAGCCTTCAGCATTCTGCGTACTTCCTCAGACATCCAGGGTTTTTGATTGGCCCTGGTGGTGATGCTGTTTATGACACTGACGTCATCCATGCATTTGTTGATGTAGGCTGACACAGACATGGCATACTCATCAATGTCAGTTTGGTTGTTGTATGTTGCAGCCTCTTTGAACATGTCCCAGTCTGTGCACTCAAAACAGTCCTGCAGTGCCTCCATGGCCCCCCCAGACCACTTCCTCACCTGCCTAACGGTGGGTTTTTCCCGGATCAGCAGGGGCTTGTATGCTGGGATTAGCATAACAGATAGATGGTCAGACGAGCCAATATGGGGGCGGGGGGCTGCTTTGAATGCATCCTTGACATTAGTGTAGGCTTTGTCTAAAGTGTTCATTCCCCTGGTTGCAAAGTCCACATGCTGGTGAAAGTGAGGGAGGACAGATTTCATGTTTGCTTGGTTGAAGTCGCCAGCAACAACAAAAATGCCCTCCGTGTGGGCAGTTTGCAGCTCACTGATAGTCCGGTAAAGAACACTCATAGCCTCCTTGGTGTTAGCGCTGGGGGGCACGTACACAGCAGTGATGATCACAGCAGTAAACTCCCTGGGCAGGTAGAATGGTCTGCAGTTCACAGTCAAGAGCTCAATGTCCGGTGAGCAGTGACTGGAGACAGATCTAGCATTATTACACCAGTTGTTGTTGATGTAAATACACAAGCCGCCACCTCTGGATTTACCGCTGAGTGCGCTGCTCCTGTCGGCGCGGAATGTAGCTAGCCCCTCGATGCTAACAGCGTTATCCGGGATTGATGAGTTTAGCCAGGTTTCTGTCAGAATGATGGCACAGCAGTTCCTTAACTCCCGTTTAGATGTTAGGTCCAACTGGAGATGGTCTATTTTAGACTCTGGGGAGCGGACGTTGGAGAGGAAGATGGAT
Source organism: Toxotes jaculatrix (assembly GCF_017976425.1). Lineage (NCBI taxonomy): Eukaryota > Metazoa > Chordata > Actinopteri > Toxotidae > Toxotes > Toxotes jaculatrix. The sequence continues at coordinate 5,487,880 of NC_054398.1, read as the reverse complement.
GGAAGCGGCGTTTTGTAGGGTTTAGCTTTTAGCTTAGCCGTTAGCCCTCCTCGACAGCCCCGCTTCCGCCTTCGGTCACACCGCCTCCGCTTGCTCCGCTGTCGGCCGTTGCTGCTTGACGAATCCGCTGCTCCACAGACCGCTGGGTCTATTTTCAGCAGAGCTCCACTGTACTGGGATGTAGAGTACATGTATATGCTGAGGTAAGCTGCAGGTATTATGGAGGGCAATACCATGAAAGCACAGGTCTGTCTTTGACACACAAAGGACATAACACCTATGTCAAGTCTGCTTAAAGTGATGTAGGAACTGCTTGCTTGTTTGCAAACCCTAACCCTGGCACTGTCCTTGCTGTTTTTTGAATTTGGTTCAATTGTCTTGGTGAGGATACAGACAACATGATGGTGAATTCTGCCAAAACTGGTGAAAGAAAATTCAAAACTCACTTCAGGGATTTCAGTTTGTCCCCAGGGCACTGAAAAAATCAATTTCTTGTTTGAAATGTCACAGATTTCTCAATGGAAGACAGCAGGACAGTGCAGATTTTGTACAAACAAAGGTTGATTGAGGTCCAAGAAAGGCTTCTGAGAGCTGAAAACACCGGTTGTGGCATATGATAACATCTTTAAAATGTCGAAATGCCACAAAAAAATAGACAAAATCATTGACCACTGTTGAAAAATTTAACAACACAACGTTTGTTTTTGTTGTCAGTCACATAGCAACATGATTTAAACTTCTAGGACTCAATCTCCCATGTCAAAAATCTTCCATCTGAAGGCAGCAAAAGTCAGTCATAGTGAGAGCAGGTCCAGGTGTGGTTTATTCATTACCACAGAGAATCAAACACCTGAAGGTGCCAGCTCCTGAGGACCAGAGTTTAACACTGTCCCCCCCAGCAGGCAGAAGTATCACTGCGGCAGTATTAACGATGGAATAAACTTTGGCCTCGACAAATACATTAAACCCACCCCCACCCCTACAAACACACACTCTGCACCTCTCCTCTTGTTCCTTCTCTCTGTCTCTGTCAGTGTTAAGTGCTCCCTGTGACCTCGGATAATAGTGTTCCCATTCTCCCCACGTCTCCATCTGGGAAATACACAACACAGCAACAGCACACACTCACTAAACTACCATGTTATACATTTCTACTATGGTGTCAGCCAGGACCAACGCTGAGTTGCAGGCTGGGGGTCGGGGCAGGGGATGTGGGGTGGTTACAATGATAAGTGTGTTTCATTTAAAGTCTTATTGATCAGTACCACTAATTATACCCATCTGTTAGCCCATTTGTGTGTCTGCTTCAGTCTGTCTGTGAATGGTGTGACACTTAAATAAATATCATTGGACTAGTGTATTATTATGATTAGTGCATAATCATCAAATTCAAACTGGCCGGACGCTCTTAGCATTACAATACAACTCATTTTACAAGACGGGATTTATTTCTAGTTTATCATTAATCGTATATAATGAGTTCAGTTAGATGCTGATCTTGTTCGATCCTGTGATGAGAATGCTTCATATTGTGTACGATACAAGGAAAGTTTCCAGTTGAGTAAATTCTAAAAATATGTTGAGATAATATGGTTTGTTACAACAGGGATAATTCCAGTGGTTCTGCTGTTGTTCTCTTTCCCTGTTGTCAAAACAACAGAGCCAATCTGAGCTTTTTTTTTTTAGAAAGATCAAGAATGGGGCTGTAAAGCCAGTTGCACGTCAACTTACAGAAATAACATTTCTTCAATCGACATAACAAATGTTAACTGCTCCTAGCAACCGCTACAAGTGTCAACTGAAAATGGCAGCACTTGTCAAAAGCAGAGGCATGATTCAAACTGGATGCCAAAGCGTCATATCACCAATAAGTTCAGTGTTTTTCAGTGCTTCCATAACGTCCCAAAGCATTACTTCTACTTTCCTTTGTGTTGTCACAGGACAAAAATGGGCTCATTTCTGTAACATATGATGGACGTCTGTGTATAACCTGAAGAGCGAGTGAGAGAGAGAGAGACATATGTCAGTCATTTATTCACTCATTTAGATTCACACATGAAATGCTGCTACTCTTAATCGTGACTTTATCTATCTGTCACACTTGGGCTTGCTTGTTTTGAGAAATGTATTCAAACTTTGCCTACAATGGCACCCTCAAGGTAACACTGATGGGTTGCCATGGTTTTGGTAGTGAGCACAGCCAGTCTTCATCACAGCTCCTTCTGCTTTACCTCTAATTTCTTTTTCTCTCCTTTCTGCTTTATCTTCTCTGCAAAGTTAGTGAAAGAAAGCCAAGGTTAGGGTTAGAGAAAGCAGAAAGAAATGAAAGACTGAAAAACTGTTTACACAGACCTATTCCACGCAAAAGACAAGGCTGTGCTAAGGAGAGCGGGAGAAAGTAGAGGGGGCATTAAGCATATGGACACACTAAATTAAAAAAGAGAAAAAAAGTTACTACTTCATGTCTGTTTGAATATAGATGAAAGCAACGCAAGATTTCCTTTAGGGTCCAAATTACCCATCTCAAACTACCTCTTTGTCTCATGTCTAATTAACCATGGCTTCTTCTGTTTCACTGTAAAGAAGCTTCTTAGTTGTGTATCAGGTGTAAATATTGCTACACTCTCACTATGCAGGAAATCTGCAAATGTGCATGAGGATGTGTAAATATGTGTAAGACTTGAACAGTCTTAGCTCAGACTGCCAGCACAGCACTTCCTTCAAGGCAGCAAACTATCCTACAAGCTCTGCAGTAGTATTCAGTTGCATGATTTTGTCAATGTTCACTCATACGGGTTACGGTTGTGGTTGGAGTGGGGACCTGCTAGTCCCAGTGAATCCTTTACTGCTTTCCCAGTTGTTTCCCAAGTCAATTTTCAGTTGTTGAGATATTTTAGTCTTTGAAACACACACACACACACACACTCCTGTTCTGAATCAAATTATATAACATAAGCAAAATATTATGGCACAGTATGCAACTTCAAAGCAGTGTGATGTACGAGATATTAGATGCACCGTTTGAGTCTCTATTAGGCTACATGATGTTGGTAGGAAAAGGGTTAGCCAAACAGGGTGTATTGGCAGGAAAGTAAAACATATTGTGTTTTGGTCAAGTCTGGTGTGAGTCTGGCACTTCAGGGTTGTTACATTCACTGTTTGGCAGGGGGAGCTGACTGCATCCTTTGGTCTAAGAAATTTGGCAGAGGATTGTGTTTTGGCAGAAGAAAAGAGGGGAAGAGTGGTTGCAGATGACAAAGAGAGAGATCTTGTTGCCAGGTATGTAGAAGAGTAGGGAGACAAGGATTTCTGGCAAGTGTGTGAGGAGAGGAAGACGATGAGGGTCTTTTAGGCAGTTCTGTGGTGGGGTCTCCCTCTGGAATGTTACCTTGATGGATGGAGCTCCTTTCTTCTCAAGAGGAGATTAATGAGGACGGGTCAAACTGTGTCAGGCCTTTACACGCACACACAGATATACACACACATGCACATACTTAGAACTCATGAAGTAATATACACAAACGCGCATATGAATTATCCTCCAATAAACATGCCAAAAATACAGCTATTCTATTTTTGAAATGTTAATTTGCTGTTGCTGGTGATACTTCTAAAGCTCCATAGCCTGGATCTGTGGGAAATTAGCCAACACAGAGTTAGTTTTCAGGTGACCTATCAATATTAGAACTACCAATATATGAGAGTACAATCAAGAAAATCAGAGCCCTTGTATTTACCCATGACCTGCATGTTTCCATCCGCTATTAGACTGCAAGGGGCAGGTGCATTGAACTGGTTAAGAATCCTTAAGCCCTAAGCAATGGTTGCACAACTGTACTTCTGTGGATTACTGAACGTAAGTGACTTGGTTGATGTAGATTCTTGGGCAACCTTTATACATAATCAAGAGCTAGTTCAAGTAAGTTTTAGGTTCAAAACCTTTCAACATTTTTTTTTTGTAGCTTGTATTCAACTTGACGCTACTAAGTTTTAGGGACAAACTGCTTTTGATTTGATGAGTATATTTGGATTATCCAAATCATCATCCCTCACTGTGAGGTCATGTTACCTCCATGTAGGATGGAGCATGGAAAAAAAAAACTATCTGCTGGTGTAGTAATTTGCTCATGCCTGATTGATACCCTTTTACTGACACATGTTCTACAAGTGGTGGTCGACAGTGACCTTCTCTGCACTGCTTTATTGCTTTGGAGTCATGCAGACCATCAAAGAGCATGTGAGGAGAGTCACTGCTCATTTCCATTACCTTTTGTCATTACCCCCAACTGGTAAAAGACCTGCAGTTTGTCCACAGATTGGGAAAATGCAGCAAGGAAGCAGCCAGCGATGGAGAAGGTTACTTTTGATTCTATTATGGTTCTGTGGAAAAGAACTGGCTCTTTTTTTGAGAGAGTGACCTTCTCAAAAATGTACATGCTCTGCTAGGCCACCATATTAATATATTGATGTCCTCCTGCCCCTTGTGGTCCAGGGATATGGTAGTTCCTTTCTGACTGCTATAAACCGACTGATTTTTTTTAGCCATTGATGTCAGTGGGCAGGTGTGGTGATGGTTGCTCCTTAAAGACTGATGCTGATGCAGGTTAAAGGGAGTGGGCAGATCCATATGACTCCACTGTTACACTGCTCAATTTATTGGTGTCCAACAGGTGTACTTGTTCTTGTTCATCCAAATGGTACTGCATGGGGCTAGAGCTTTAAAGTTTAGTGGGAGTTAGAAAAAACAACAACAAAAAAAGCTGGAACAAACTACAAAGAGATGTAAGCCAGCACACAACATTACATGGTGAGCCAGTGCAATAATACAAGTAATTTACAGTTACAAGTTACATTTTAGGGTTACTGCTTATGTCAGTGGCTAACCACCTAAATGTCCCTCTAAATGTTTTCTAAAGACATATACCTACAGTATCCAGAGTAATAGTTTCCCCCTCAAGCTAAATGCAGACAGAGAAAAGTATTTTAGTGAACAGGTGAGTGAATCCACCTTCTGAATGATGTGTTGCTCCGTGGTGGGCAACTTAGGTAGCTATGGTAACGCCGTTACGCAGTTCTACTCAAACGCCCAGAACCTAGAACTGAGTACAGAGAATCAGCTTGTTGTGATACTGCAGAGGAGAGTGACACAGGGATTGCACCAATAGGTAAACAGTGACTTTTCCATTTAATGTTTTGACTAGATAGACATCAAAGGTAAGTGTGTGCAAAGATGACGGACAGCTGTAGCCTTAAAATGATTAGAAGACATAAAAATGAAAAATGCTAATCTGAATTTTTGTTGAAAGACTAAGATGTAATCTACATCAATATGCAGTGCCAAAATGAACACAAATGAACATGAACATTGTTCTATTTTCAATTTCAGAAACTTAGAAAATTGTCAGATGTGGCCCCCGCCCATTTCCAGTGTCCGAACGGTTGTGTAGAAATATACTTCCCAGCCTTGATATGCTGGTGAATGTCTGCAATAAATTTAGATCCTGACTTTCACCGAATCTTTTATACATACTTCTATAAAAGTTTCTATAAGAAAAAGCCGGGCATTGAGGCAAGAAAGCTTTTTCGCATCTCCCTGCCTCTGCAGTCTGATACGCTACTCACTGTGCTTTAGCACACAGTGGACAAAGCAGGCTACGTCATACTTGTATTCATACGGAGGACTTGATTAGCGTTAAAAGACATCCTCAAAAAGATATGAAGGAGATGAAAAATGCTTACCCACTTCCTGTCTCTGTGTCTCAACACCTCGGTATCTTGTCCTTCTCCTTTTTGTTCTGCTTCCTCTATTTTATGTTTCATCACCTCTCTTTTCTTTCTCATGTCCTCTTCCTGTTTTGCCTAGGTCAAGGTTTATGTAATGTGGAATATCTGTTGTCTCATCAAAACTGCGTTCTTTCTCGCCAACAGCATATTCTCCTCCCTTTCTTCGCCTGTCTTATTTTCCTCACCCTTTCAAACAAGCATTTTTTCTTGAAGGAGGAGAGCGTAATGAAAACACCTTGACCTTGAGGATGAAAGATTGCAGCATGCCACAGAGTTCTTTTGTGGGGATAAAATTGAATTCAGCTCAGTTCAGTATTTCCTCAGATGCAGTTTAATTTAAGGTGCTTTCTTGAAGTTGATTTTACAGTTTCAAAGTAACAGAGACATCATGACCAATGAAGGAAGTATGTGATGATGATGATGTTCTGCTTCATTAGTGTAATTGAAAGAGACAGTGCGAAAGAAATGGCAGAGATGAAAACACGCGACAACGTTCAGATTTAAGAACTTGCCATGCATCAACCGAAAACAGAGCTTGCTAACCAATAGAAGTTTTTACACCAATATCCTGCTGACATTTTGTACTCTTACTGAAATATACTGTACGAGACGCACAACAGTTTAGGTAAGCTCTTCTTTCTATGATGAGAAAACCAATAAGAGAGAAAGCCATAGCATACCAGGTGTATAACAAGGTCCGTGATAATACTGAACAGAGATTAATGATTCAACAACTTTTGCATCTAAAATCTTAAGGATTTGAAATTTTTTGCTCCCACAGTTAATTTTATTGGCTTCAGTGTCAATTTTCTCTGATGAAGTTACTTAGCTGTAGCTAATTAATGTTATTTCTATGAGTTGGACAAAGTGCCCCCCAATTCACTTACATTATCACTAGGTATGTCAGCTTTTAAGACTTCTTAAGCAACTTTTGTTGTTTAAAAAAAAAAAAAAAAAATCCGCTGAGGTCAGTGGAGATCTTGTACTTAGCTCTGATATGTTTGAATGAGTCTAAGGTCATGTTAATATTTCCATTTGAAAATGTTCTGTATGACAGGCTGATTATTATTACTTTTATTACTGCAAACATAGCGTTAACTGTCAAACAGCAGTGGCTGAGCTTAATTGGATTGCATTCGATTTTATAGGTGTACCAAGTAAATTAGCCACAGAGTGAATATAAAACTAGTTACTACAGAAATTCATCCTTCCTAATCTGACTGAACTACCATTTTATTTCACTACAGTGAAAAACTGTTCTGTGTGGAACAATAAATCCAATAAGAAAATAAGGAAAAAGCCACCGATGCGCCCATTAGAAAGCAAAATTAGTAACTGGCAAATTTTATGGCAAATGGAAAATTCTCATTCCAGCCATTCAGTATTCAAAACAAAAGCTAATAAATAAGTGGTTATTATCAGCTGCAACTGAATGAACAAAGTGGGTAACATTATGTATTCAGACATACCTTTATTTAACACTTTTTTGTTAACTACATAATTCCATGTATGTTCCTTCATAGTTTTGATGTCTTCAGTATGAATCTACAATGTAGAAAGTAATAAAGAAAAACCACTGAATGAGAAGGTGTGTCCAAACCTTTGACTGGTACTGTGTTTATTTGCTTGTTCCATTTCCGGTTTTGTCTCTTAGCTCTTGCTAGCTACAGTAAATACAATATAAGAAGTCGTTGGTCCTGATCAGCGCAAACAGTCTACCATACATTTTTTCGAAATGGGAACACATATTCCCAGTTTTGAGGAGGTCATATGACCTGACAGCAGCAGCAGCTAGATGTTTCTCCTCTGAAATATATCAACAGGGCCTTCCAATAAAACATGACTATGGGTCAGCTGATTGCACAGTCGGGGTGTGGGGTCATTTTTACTGGAAAGTCTGCTTGTGATCTAGCAGTTTGCAATGTTTTTCTTTTTCACATTGCGATTTTGTTGTTGAATGTAGGCAACGTGTTAAATGTTAGCCACTGGTTGGTTTTTCTATTTGAAAAGCTATCCAGGTTTATTCAGAATTGGACCTTGGGAGCAAGTTAACATAGAGCAGATGCATTCATTTAATCTTAGTCTGTTCATGTTGAAACAATTTGTGATCGTGCTTGGCTGTCTTAGAGTTGAATGGGTAGAAAATAATCATAATATTGGTCAGAAACAGAGATATTTTACCTTAAATGTTCAGCCCTGTTTAAAATGCTGTACAGTGGGAATAAGAATATCAAAACAAACTACCTGTGTGAAACACACAAACACAGACACATGCCCATACAGCTGTCTCTGTTACCACAGGTGTTAGAGCTTTGACAGAATTATACTATCAATTCCACAAGCTCTCACTGATATTGAATTGCATGTATGTATGTGTATGTGTCGGGGTATGATAGCGAGGGAGCTTAACCTCCTGTCTCTTTCTTTCACTGCTTCTCTGTCTTTTCATCTGTGTCTGTCTCTCCTGGGATGCTGCGGTTGATTGTTTTAATGGAAAATTCAAACAGACCACCCCTCCTTTCTGCCTTTCTCTCTGTCCATTACCTACCCTTTCTCTTTTACTTCTGACTTCCCTCTCCATATCTCTGTCTGCCTCCTTCCTTCTCACCTGCCAAAATATCACAAAGCATTTTCTCCAGTCTTTTTTTTTTCTTGCCGTGTTACTGATCAATACGATGAAAAGGCCAGAGAGAGGGAGGAAGACAGAGAATGAGAAAAATGGATGGGAAAAAGATCTCATTATCAGTCTTTCTACCTTTATTCCTCTATCAATTCCTTCACCACCTCCCTACCTGTCTTTTCTCTCCCACTGTCCCTCTTAGCCTCACAGGCCAAATGTCCCTCATAAAGGGAAAGTGCTAAACCAACATACTGTATGTCGGCCATGCTGTCAATAATTGCTCTGCAGGAGAGACAGGACAAGAAAGAAATGAGAAAACAGAAGCGAGGGAGAACAAAGGATGCACAAGAGAGAAATGACTGCAAGAAAGAGAAGCAATGGAAGAAGCATGGTACACAAAATAGATGGGAGACATGAAGTATGAGCATGGGAGAACATTTGAAGAACACGAGACATACATGAGTAGGAGAGAAGGTAAATAAACTGGAAAAGAAAAAGAACAGAACAATTAGGAGAGGACAGGAGAAAAAAATGACGATTATGAAAGTCATATCTGCAGTTCATCATAAGCACATTCATAAGACATTGCAAAAACACACACACACTCTCAGTAGAAAGTTGTTTTCAAAGCCACAGGCCAATGGGACGAGAAAGCTGAAAAGCTTTATTGACAGGTGTTGCCCAGCTGTTACAGCTGAGATTAAAGGCAGGATGAGTGAAATAAAGGAGAATGGAAATTAAATGGACATGATCAACTTTAGATCTAGTTTGTTCTTGCTTTAGAACACAGTTTATTGCCCTCAGAAGATTTTCAGTGCATTCATGCAGTCTTTATTAGATGCCTGGTTTCAAGTTGAAAGGTTATAGGTTGAAAGTGAATTCTCCCTACTCTGTGCCTTGTAAGGATTTAAGTTGTATTTCACGCAAAAAGATTTAGAACCTTTATGATAACATCACTTCACACAGGTGGAAATTTCACTCTTGAAATGCCCAGTTTATTGATTGATTTGGGAAACTGTCTGGGCAGGAAACACAGAATTAATGTTATTGGTCATCTGTTGAATTACATTAAGAAATATGCTGTTCGCAATTGTTGAGAAGCTAGTTACCTATTTGAAACCTTTCCTCACCAGTGGATAAAAACCTTAAACAGGGATTGCAGTTATTTTTATTTCTAAAGAAACTTTCTGTTGTTTTTTATTTTAACTTTTATTTACCAAGTGTAGTTTGGCTGAGCTCACATGCTCACTTACAGCAACACTCTGCTTCACTCTCTGTTACACATTCACACCTGTTCTGGGAGATTTTTCAATACTATCCCAGTCTTACACCATTTGCCACTGTGTTTGTTGTGATGGCGCGATTTTCTGTTTTACTTAAAAGTTGTGTGTTTTGGGAAATAAAGACTTGCCTTGGCTTTGATCACCATTTATTTAATTATATAATTAATTTTTTTTTTTTTTTGCATGTTAATTGGTGTGCTTCAGAGGAGCTGGTACGCTGATTATGTTTCTTCGCACAGAGCCATACTCAGCTTAGCTGTCGGTTGATGTCAGTTGTTGTCTTTACTTAGATCTCAGCAGGAAAGTCAATAATTGTATTTCCTAAGAATGTCAGACTATTCCTTTAAACTAACCCCCAGGTTTACCAAATTTGAAAATGAGGGCAAAAAGTAAAATTATTATCCAAATTGCTCTTCATAAATATCATAGTCTACAGGCCTACTTTCTGGGCCATCTTTGATCCAGCCACCATCCATAGCTATGTTAGTTGTGTGCACAGTTTTTCTGTTCAGTAAGGGATTGGTTTTACCTGCAAGTAAAGTGTTTTTCTGTAAATCAGATGAAGACTACTATACTTGAGTATCCCAAATATTAAAGTTGCATTTGGCAGTTTCTTAGGTTTCCAGGCACATGGAGGAAATAGCTGTTATCAGATTGAAGAAGAATTCTTCTGGTTTAACATCAGAAAACCACACACATCTGATTAAATTTTTATACTGGCTGGTGGAGGAAAAGTACAGACTTTGACATGTAATCACATCCAAGCTTTGGTTTGTATCTTCCAGTGAAAACATATTCTGCCAGTGTCCATACCTGCCACTTAAAAATTGTAGTGATTTGGGCAAACGTTGGAATTAAGGGGTGGCGGGGTGTGTGGAAGGGGGGTATGAAACTGTTTTCTGCAGCTTTCATGATGTATGTTAGCAAGACAGGAAATTTACATAGAAATTTTATTATTTTCATTATTCAAGGGAGTATTGGTCAACATGGAAACCCAGCCACCACATCCAGATAGATGGATAGATAGATGATAAAGGCAGACAGTGAGTCATACCAGTTAGTCATGTAGCCTTGTGGTTTTCCTAACAAAGATCAAAATGACCTGACTGACCAATCAGCTTACTGACATTATCACAGTGATTAACCAGCAGCCTGCTACCAGGCTACACCAGCAGCACCGTAGATGAGGACGATCACATGTGCGTGTGTGTGTGTGTTTATGTAGAGCAGACGCAAGCACGAGCATGAGTGTATGTGCAGAGGCAGATAGATGTGAATCTTCTATAGCTTCTTGGGCTTATTACATACTATTGTGTGTGTGTGTGTGTGTGTGTGTGTGTGTGTGTGTGTGTGTGTGGTGTGTGTGTGTGAGAGAGAGAGAGAGAGAGAGAGAGAGAGAGAGAGAGAGAGAGAGAGGAGGGTGGGTGGGTGGGTGGGTGGGTGGTTGGTTAAACAGGCGTGCTGCTATGACCCTGACTATGTGACAGACCGCTCCATCTCCCTCCCTAGGGCTTCTCCCCTAGTGTGTGTGTATCTATGGAAAGCCACAGAGGCCAAAAACACGTGCAATCTGAAGTCACACATTTTCAAGACGTTTACACATCACATCTACACATTGCTAACATGCTGTATGTTTTTAACACATTTAGAACCTTTAACCTTTATTTGGTTGATGATCAATCAGTGAGTCAATCTACAGAGAATTATCTGTAAACTATTTTAATAGCTATGATGAATCGTTTCAGTAATTTTTCAAGCAAAAGTGCCAAACGTTTTCTGTTTCAGTTTTTAAAATGGGAGGATTTGCTGCTTTGTCACCTGACTTTCGGACACTTGATTAGATGAAGCAAGGTGAAAACATCACTGTGGAGTTATGATTAAATGATTTGTCAGATTGGTCACTAATGAAGATAATTATTTAACAACAGGTTGACAACATGTTCACATGTAGACACAACACATTATCTGTGATGTCGTTAGTGTGTGGTTAACAATGTGTCTTCAACATGTGTTTACCCTGTGAATGCCTTTAATTAACCTGTTAATGTTTCCATGTGTTACCAGCATGTTGAAAGTGTGTTATCCATCCAAACAATGTTCTGTCAAGAAGTGACATATGTCAGTTTGAGATGGTTTTGGTCTCTTTGGCCTTTATATCCTTTCTGTGATGTTAAATAAGCATCTAATGTTTTTGCAGCACTGTCGCTGTGGCATATTTCTCCTCAGTAACCTCTTTTCAACTGAAAGGACTTTTATTTCACCCCTTTTTTAAATGGTATGAATTCTGGGCAAAATGAGGAATTAAAGATTCTGTCACCCCCACCCCACCACACGGCTGGCCAGAATGGTCTACAAATGTCATGTCCTCCTGCTAATGAGTGTGTGTGTGTGTGTGTGTGTGTGTGTGTGTGTGTGTGTGTGTGTGTGTGTGTGTGTGTGTAGGGGTAAGAAGAAGGCTAAGAAGGCTTGCATGTCTATAGAAGGAGGAGTGAACGCGCACACACACACACTGACATTTAGCAGAACCGTAGACTCTAATTTTGTTTCAGTGTCTGGCCTTCAGACTGTCCAGTCCTAATATTCTCTCTCTCTCTCTCTCTCTCTCTCTCTCTCTCTCTCCTCCTCTCTCTCTCTCTCTCTCTCTCTCTCTCTCTCTCTCTCACACACACACACACACACACACACACACATGCACACTCTTCCATTTCTTCCCTTTGTCTTACCTTGACAGTCACACAGATACCTTTGAATTTTCTGTGTATTATTCTCTTCACTTAGCGGTTACTCTCTTTACTTCTCCCCGCATTTTTATTATTCTCTCTTTACTTCATTTTTGGGTCCCTTTCTCTTTCTGTGTGCCGTCAGGTCCCTTTTGTTGAACTCTCCTTACATATCCCTTGAAACACCTTCCAGCAATCTTGATGATTAAAGATTTCATTGTAGCCTGGTCCAGTTTGACATATGTGTTTCATGCTGTACTCTATTTAGCCACATTTACAGTAAATTGAACTTCCGGTGCTCCAACAAAAACACAAAAACTCTTAGCCATGTTTCAGTTTGACAGATAATTAATCTTCATTTTAGAATGAAATATTAAAGGTATAAGGTAATGCATTCAAGTAGAAAGAGGGACGTGCGTTTGAAGTCCACTTAGACCCATATCAGGTATTTAGAGCAATCCTGCCCACTTCTGACCTCAGAACTGTAAATGTGCTGTAAATATGCATCGTTAGAGAAAACTTAAGAGTAAGTAAAATGAAGACAATGACTTTCTTTAAATAAAGCACAGCCTGTCTTTAAAACATAAAACTTTAAAACATAAAAACATTGTGTGAGGGGCTTTTAAGAGGAGAATTGTATAGATGAACCATAAATGATGTCAGTATTGGCAGTTGTGAGAGTACTGGTGATTTATTGAGCTGGATATAACAAAGCTACTTCTTTTTTATGTCTCCTGTAGTTTTCAAGTAGTGAAGCTATTTCCCAAATCGTGTAATCGTTCTTTTGAAGAAGAAGAAAAAAACCTCAGAAATGAGTGAATCCTTGCTCCTGCACCTCCTTGCCTTCTGGTTCAGGAGAGAAGCAAGTATGGAGCACAGAAAGAGGGTTTTTCTACACTTCAGTTTTTAACAAAGAAGATATAACATGTTGAGCTGTAGAAGTGCTGGCAGGCAGATTTTTTTTTTTAACCCTGGACAGAGTCAGACACTAACTGTTTCCCCCTGCTTCCAGTTTTCATGCTAAGCGAGCCCAAGGTTGCCAGCTTTCAACTACCAGCTGGAGTGAAATTCTGCTTTTTATTTATTTATTTATTTTTTTCTCATTTATCTCAGTGATGTCTTCCAATATAACAGTCACAGTTAATTCTGTTGATTATATAGGCTGGAAACTTATTTTGAAAAGAGACCTTGAATCTTAAGTGCTTTAAAATGCTGTAAGAATCACAAATGAAATCCCGTTTTTCTATAAACTTTCAAAACCTGGACAAAAACTCCAAACTACCCCAATGGACAGATACAACCAGCGGTTAGTGAGACTCTATTTACATTAAATATCGTATTTTTTATAGTATAGTATAGTAATATCTGTGAAACTGCAGAGCAAAGTGAGCATCTTTCATAAAACACATGGAACAACTTAAACCCACACAAACCATGTCTTTTGTGCTCTGTAATTGTTTGTGGACCAGTGGTGGTGCTGACGTGGAAAAAAGCCTGATGTTGAGACTTGATAGAAAACCTGTTTAACCTGTTTTAGTGCTATATTATCATATTATTTTATAAAAGGGTGGCTGTGAGGCTGTTTCTTATTACGGATGAGGTTTCTTTGGGGCAGCTTCAGAGAATGAGACAGAACCTGAGAGCAGGTGTTGGCAACCCTGGCTAAGCTAACCACCTGCTGCCCCTGGCTTCATATTCAACATAAAGATAAAATAGCAGAGTTAATCTCCTCATCTAACTCTTGGCAAGAAAGTAGATAAGTGTATTTCTCAACTGTTTCTTTAACAGTCAGTGTTTCTTGATTTCTGTGTATGAAGCCATTTTTCCAGAGTAGCCTGAAATCTAGCTTGCTACTGCCAGCGAGGCCCAGCTTGTAGCTTCTGTAGCGACAGATTTAAAGCAGCTTCAATAAAACTGGTGAGACATTATAATCTGTCACATTTATTAGAAATGAAAAAAATATTTATTAATCATTATTAATTATTTCACTAGTGGTCAACCTGCCAGCCGTTTAACACACCAGAGTCTGAGAAGTATGAATGAGCTTTATGACCAGTGAACACACCACATATGCATGTACCATATAGAAACAAATATTTTGAATCTAGCAAACTAAATACTTGAAGCTTTGACACCAAGACTGTTTTGATTTTAACAAAGCTCAGCAGGGCCTCATTTAGGTATATTATAGTTACTCCAGTGATGCCCTCAGGCAAAGCATTTAACCCTCTAACGCTCCAGCAGAATTGCTAAGTGGCTCACGGGGGAAGTGCCAGAAAAAACATTTTCTGTGTGTATGTGCGTGTTTGTGTGTGTGTGTATGTGATTGTTATGTGTTCATGTGTAACCTTCACCCCCTTTAACAACTCCCCGCAGCCTGTTACTGTAAATAATAATGTGCTCTTAGCCAGCGTGTCTGCTTAAATAAGATCTAGAAAAAGTTCGAACGTCATAGTCATGAAACGCTTGACACTATCCATCTGTCTTTTTGACGCGATGCGTTCACTTCTGCAACAAGCTGCTTCACACACACTATCGCACATATGCACACACACATACCCTCATCTCTCACTACTGTTGTTTCAGTTTTGCTCTGTTCTGCACAGCTCGTACACATAAACACAAATTTATTTCAGTCTGTCCACACATATACAACACGACAAAAAATACAGCACACACACACACACACTTGCACTCAAAGGGAAAATAAAAGGCACTGGAAAATGCCTTGCTTCCCTGCCTCTCTCCATATGCTTTGTCTGCCCTCATTAAAAGTGATGGGTGCACATCACACATACACACACACGTGTACACACACATCAAATCATATCATACCCAACTGTCATATTAGTAAAATATTAATGATGAGCATGCCTGCTTGATATCCTCTTCTTGTGTGTCGTCGTGCATGAGTTCCCTGTCAGACAGAGGCTTTGCGTCTATGTGTGTGTGTGTGTGTGTGTGAATTAGAGAGCGAAAAAGAAACAGACAAAGATCTGAAATCTTTGTGGCCATCTAACATGAAGGAAGACTGAAGTAATTGGGTCGAAAGAGAGGTAGAGAGAGATGGAGAGAACCTGGGAAAAAGAGTAAGGGCAGGACGACTCTAAGGTGGCTGGGACAGAGCGGAGGGAGAGAGAGAAAAAAAATAACAGAGAGAAATGGAATTTCTGGAAGAGAAGGCAAAACGCGAAGGGTAAACAACAGCAAAAAGACAAATGAAAAATGGTGTGAAAATTGAGTTTTTCACCTCTGGAAGCAACGAGAAACAAAATGTGTATAGATAGCATTCCTGCTAAATATGTCCTTTATGTGTGTGTGTTTGCATGTGAGGCTACAGCTTCACTATTCTCCCCTCTATAGAATGTCATTGTTTTGTGGTATTTGTGATATTACATGCAACCAGAACATGCGTAATATACAATCTTATGACTTTTCAGCTTCTTGCATGTATAAATATTTGACAGAGCCCTGCAGCATTGTCAGAATGCGTCATCGAATAAGTGTTGTTTAATGCACATCTTGTTCACATATTGTAAAGGACACTAAGATCATGCTAAAAAAAACACAAGTCATTTAATTAGAAATGTAACGTCTCTGGGTCACTGACCTTTATCCAGCATCAAATTCAATATACAACATCTTTACAAGAAAGACAACCAACATTTACAAGGAGAGAATATCCAGTTTGCATTTGAGACCTGAACTCATTATTGTCTTTCCCATATTTGGAACAGTTATTTTGCATTTGCATTGTATTTTTTTTTCATTCACATTTTTCATTTTAATTTTTCAATTGTATTCTATTCTTGTATTCTGTATTCAGCTAACAATGTTCTTTCATATTGTGTACTATGGGTTGTTTCATATAATACGATTACTGACAAATGGCAGTGACTGAAATGCTGCATTGAAATGCTGTCAATGCAGAGGACTCCAGTACTTTACATTTTTTTAACACACACACACGCACACACACACACATATATGTAATGTATGTGTGTGTGTGTGTGTGTGAGTGCATGAATGCTGGCAGTTAAATCAAAATAAAATCCAATATTAACACTAATACAATTGAGCTAATTTAATAGAAGCTATACACTGTTTGTTTTTATCTTGTTTTACTTTGTAACAAACAACTACAAATACACAAAAGACAACAAAAGCGGATGATTTAGGCTGTTTCTCTGGTGTGTCTACAAGATTAGCTCTCAGGCTAACCATCTTGAAATAACTGTGTGGGTGTGCAGAATCTTTAAAGTAGTTTAATCGTGTCCTTCAGAGGCAGTAGTCAGGTTCATTTTTTTCTTCTGTTCTTTAATTTGGCAAAAGTGTTCATCAAACTTGTTTTGTTGTTCAGAGGGTTTTTGTCTTTGACGCCATACATTTTTGCACCACACTGGAGTTGCACTGGGTGACTGGGTACATCGTGCAGAGCTGTAAAACCAGAGTCTATGGCTTAACCAAAAAAGCAATTAAGGTGGTTTTTGTTAAATGTAAGTCAACACATTGCGTCTGAACTTTTTCTGTATGAAACAAAGTGCTGTGAGTGCGTAAACAACAATGTAGTAGATATTGTACTGGAAAAAGGGTTGTAATGCACACATCACAAGTCACTGTGAACTTTTTCTGTATTAAACCAGATCACCTTTAAGTGCTGCCAATACCTAAATATAATTATTCAAAAAGTTTAATAATGCATCAGATTGGATATTTTCATAGAAAACAAATCTATTGTCAGTGACACATTTTGTATCAAAATATTATTGACTTGTCAGATATAACAATTAACAGTTTTTCATTATGTTAACAAAAAGCATAATTACATTTCCTTCAAAATTTTAAAAAGTGAAACTGACCCTATGAGCTGCGTGTCACACACGTGTCCTTAATGTTTCAGCATTTTGGACTGGAAGTTCAGAGCGGCATTTAGGCAGAATCACAGCTCCTTACATGCATCTGACAAACCTGACAGTGGCTGGTTTCTCAAAATAGTAAATGCTGGGTCAGTGTGATCGTAGTGTCAAAAACATATCAATCTCAATTAAGCACATTTACAGCAATAATTTGTCATTTTCGATGGCTGTTCTTCTGCTAGGCTATCTGTAATTAGCTGACATCACACCGCAGAGACTGAATCGGCTGTATCCTGTTTGGATTTGCTCTTTTCCAGGAAAGTCCTTTGAACCACAGGAAGTGATTCAGAAGACAGGGTGGAGAAACATGAGAGAGTGCTGAACTCTATTTGACGAGTGGGGACTGGGACGCATGTTGCAAAAAACACAATCAGTGGTTGCTCAGCAACAAAAATGGTACCACAGTAAATAATAAGCAGCCTTGTCAGCTAACCAGCCCACAGGGAAAGCCCTAACTCCCAGGGTTGTTGTTCAAAAAATGCTGTCGCATGTAGGCGATATGGGAACGTCACATGCCTCTGAGGCAGAGTGAAAGTAACACGAAGACAAAGACAGGTCAAGAAAAGTAAACTGTTACTGGAAGAGCTGGAGGAGAAGATGGAGAGAGGAGGATATGGGATACCTTGAAGGAGAAGCACAGTTAAAGAAGACAAAGCATTATTGCTGCTTGGTTACGCAGGGACAAGCAGGGGGTCGGTCTGTTTTTCCTCTCTCTCATACACACAAATACACACTGGGGGCAGAGGGGACGCCTCTGCGGGCACCAAGGTCTTTCCTCTCTGTAAATTAAAACCATTAATAACCAACTGGGAGAAGAGGGAGTGGGGGGAGGAGGGAGATGGATAGAGGGCAGAGAGAGAGAGAGAGAGAGAGCGAGAGAGAGAGAGAGAGAGATGTAACAGAGAAAGGGGGATTTGTGGAGGGTGATTTAGAAATAAAGATGGGTGAACTGGATGTGAACTGAAAGGAAAGTGGTACAACAGAGAGAAGTGTAGAGACGAGAATAAGAGACACAGAGGGAACTTTAAATCACTGTGACTGGCTGAAAAGAGATGTTCTGGATTAACTCGTGTCTATGTGTGTTGCAGCAGCCTTATGGCAGTGTTTGGCTGTGGGTTAAAACAGATGGAGGGTATGGGGATCCTAGTATGTGTGACTCTTGTCTCCTGCAGCTGTGTGTGTGTGTGTGTGTGTGTGTGAGAGAGAGAGAGGGAGACAGACGACCAGATGTGTCCAGTGAGAGCGGTGTGAGAGAAATAGTGTCTATAAAGTTTTGTCCCTGGAGTGTGTGTGTGTGCATGAGCTTGTGTGTCTTGGGAGAGCACTAATGTCTCATCTGTCTTCTGGAGTAAAACAGTGTGAAGATGGAGTAAAAGCGCTTCATGATTATACAGAGAGACGAAGGGAGGAGAGACAGGCTGAGAAACAGATGGGAAGAGAGTTTGAGGGTAAGAATGTGAGGAGAGGAACAGAGAGAAATGGGCAGCTTAAAGGATAATGCCAGTTTATTTCAACTTGGGGCTTAATTTTGTAGTTGGTAACACTGCACTCACCAAGGTAACTGCTGAAACCTGGGAACGTGTCAACATCAGTCCGACAGGACGAGAAACACAAAGACGGTTAATTAAAAAGTAAGTTAAGTTAAGTAAAAAAGCCACTGGTTTATTCTGATAATCTAAACCTGTTTATTTGGAGGAAAACTGAGCACTCAGTAACGGCTCACGTCCAAAGCTGAACCAGGGGGTCTGAATAGGTTTGTACCCACTTTTGTGAAACCACATGTTCACGTTATTTAGACTATGTTCACACAGTGAACTACAGACACATACCAGTGACAGCAAACACACAATCGAAATATATGGCTATATATACATTTTTATAATATTTTATATGAAAATGAAGAAAATGTAAATTTATTAATAAAAAACTGACTGTGTAACAACAGTTTGTATTAAAACCAATTCATTTCAGTGAAATTGTTTCAGTGAAAACAGGTGATCTGTTTGTCCATTTTAGTGTCAGAGAATGAAATCCAGTTTTAAACAGCAGGTTTCACCCCACGCACACACACACACGCACGCAAAAAAAAGTCTCTTCTGTGCTTTTCTTGAGAAACTTAAATGTTTGTAGATTACTGTATGTAAATGGATCAGTTATTCAACAGGTCTATGTCTATGTTTAAGATGCAGAATTTGTGTCCTGGATCCTAGTGATGAGGACTGATAAGCTCACTTCTTTCAAACTCCACAGCCCCAAATTTAATTTCATTTTCAGATTCGTAGTCTTTGGCCCCCAACCTGCTGCAAACTCAAGTGACATCACTTGAATCAGTTTATCAAAAGGCTTTGTGTAACTTTTTTTTTCACATATACAGTAGCACTCCTCCTCCAGACCTCAAACTTTGATGTGTAAAATTGTTGGAGTTCTGCTTTAAACCTCAACACCGTGTGCTGTGATTGAGAATGTGTGAAAATTAGTTATCAAGTGAGCAAAGCTAAAAGTGGAAGTGTAGTATAAATTATTGAAATGTCCAAATGGTAGCACAACCGTGAATAAAAGTACTAAAAAGAAAAGACCAGGAGATCATAGTTTTAAACGTCATCTGATATGGTTCTGGAGATCCATCAGATTAAAAAGGCTGGGAACCAGTGGTCTAGAGGCCCAGGCACATGGTGGTCTGCCTGTTAGAAAACCATGCTAAATGCTCTTGTACTGTGTCATGCCTAAACACTTCTGAGGAAACCACCGAAAGTGAGCGGGGAATCTGATAATTACTTTACTGACAGATAAGTTTAAAAACATGGCCTGCATTCAGGCCAGTGTACTCGTACAGATGATCATCTTTAAAGAAACAATGAAAAAGAAGTAGGCCAAGGTTTAATTTGTGAGTTTCAGGCCATTAGCAGCTTCTTCTGTACAGGATGTGGCACAAATTTGGCCTTTTTTTTTTTAACTGCAAAGACATTTTTGTGCACAGACTACAAAGGAAAAGGCAGTGTTTCATATTTGTTATGATTACAAAGCTCTATGTACACTTGTGCCATCATAGAAGGAATCATGCATTCTGTGTACACACTAATTAGAAAAGTCTATAGTAATAATAATAAAACGCTATAGGTAGGGCACATGGCTTTGGTTCCTTGTAGTAAAAGCTACATCCACCGATCACGGTTGCTGAAATTGCCTAGCAACTGTTAGTCCACTACATCAATTCTGTTTCTTTTTTTTTTCCCCTCCTTTTTCACATGTTCATTTATGTTCATTGAAATCTGCCAGATAGTTCACCGGTTTCGTAAGCAGCTCCAGCCTTGAGTCAACTCACTGGGTTTTTCATCAATACACGCACACACATGCACTGACACATGCCTATTCATGCACAAGCTCACACACCCATTAGAGAACACACATACACACTCACACACACATACAGCTGAATGAGTTTGGCGCTAACAAAAAAAAAAAAAATGTTATAGAGTGTCAAACCAATATCAGTCTCTCTTCACTGCTGCCTACCTCTCCATTTTCAGCTCAAGGACAGAAAGGTGGAGGCAGGAGGAGGGAAAAAAGAGTGAGAAAGTGATGAAGAGAGAGCATCTTACAGAAAGAGAGAGATGGGGAGAGTGATGTGAGAAAAGGCTTCAATTTTAATACATGCAGGCTTTTCAGTAAATGTTAGAGAACATCTCCATTCACACAGGAATGCCTTAGAAAAACAGAAACAGGGCTGTGGTCATGTTGAGACCCTGAATACCACCCTAGAATCATATATGTGAAGTTAATACACTTTCTATGATAGATATATTTGATTTCAGTATTAAATGACCAATAAAAAGGTTTAAGATGCCTCAGCAAGCAAAGCCTTTAATAGTCTAAAATTATCGTAATAAAAACTTCCATTCTTTGTTGTTCCACCCCTGGAAAGGGGATGAGATAGGAAGTCACTTTATAAAATATGTTTGTTTTGCTTTTGTCTGGTGCAGCTAATGTGAAAAGCTTTCAGGGGAAAACACATTTTGTAAGTGGTAACTAGTCTGGCACCCCGTGGCTCGGTCTCTTCAGGTCTGTCCTTCCACCAATGAATGCACAGAGGGCGATTCAGGAGACGGGGTGTGGTTTGAAATAGCTGGAGGTGTGGAGAATTTTCACCATGTGGAGAAAACTTGGAAATTCAAGAGGCCAGTTTGTTTAATGGCAGTAAAATATTAGCAAAATATTACTGAATGTTCCTTTGAAGTCACCAACATGGATCTTTACAGGTAAGATAGAGACTTTGTTATGAATATATCACTGTCATATCAGGGGAGAACACACTGTTACTCAGGCAAAACAGCGTATGTGTTCCCATTGTCAGGAACTACTCCGCACTGATCTCATTCATGCTTTTGTTTGGAACAATCTGTACATAAACTGGGGTCAGATATGGAGCGAAATTTTAAGAATTCCTTTCTGCGAGAAACTTCAAAAGCAAAAGGAGAAGAAATAAAATCCGCCTGAAGGAAAACACAACAGTTCTGCTAACCTTTAAAATACGGAACATGGAAACCCCCCGTTCTAGTCAAAAATGTGTGTTTGTTTGTTGTTACTTGACTTGGATGTGCAGTTTGGCACCAGAAGGCCTGTTTTCACGTTCATCTGCTGAGGGAGGAAAGTTTCTAGTGACATCATGACTAATTTGGAGCCAATCAGAGGACAGCAGGCTACGTAACCGTGTGATGTGAAAACTGGGTCTTTCAATGGCAGAGGAGTGGTAGAGGCTTAGGCTTAAATAGAAAAACTACATCAGACAGAAATTATTATTATTATTATTATTCAAATATTTTTTCTATATCTTAAAACATGTCTGGGAGGATCTGTAAATACAAATATTTAATTTTGCATAATAATACTTATAATAAAAATGCTAAAAAAATATTATTTTATTATTATTATTATTATTATTATTAAGTATTATTGTTTCTATTTTGATTTTTCTCATTCTCTTTAATTTATTGTTACTAATCGAGTACAACAGTGACAGAAATTCAAATTACAGCCTTCTTTCTTCACTATGCCTACAGAAAGGAAGCAATCATCCCCAAGACTAGTAACATCAGTGACTGACAGATCCTCTGTCTACTGGATATTTTTAGAATCATCTGCTTTATTACATGGTGTGACATGGTAAAGAAAAAAGAGATGAGGAAATGAATTAATGGGAACAGATGAAGTGATGGAAAAAGAATGGGAAAATAAGGATACAGAGAGAAAGACAATTACAGCTGCATGGGACGACTGTTAGCATTCTGCCAGCATTGTTTAGCAGTGACAAGACGAGCGGTTGTGTATGTAATTATGTTATTAGCTCTTTAATACACATCCGTGTGCAGTCATTTAATTCTGGTAGCGTTTCCCATCACAATGATGGGTTGCTGATTGCTGCACTCAGCCGTTTTATTAGGCCTAATTAAATTAATGTTATTTTGGTCCTGCCGTCAGCAACACACTCAGAGAGTGGAGGCACTGTCATGAGGAGCAATGTGTGTGTGTGTGTGTGTGTGTGTGTTTCACGTAGTATGTACACGGTTAAATGGGTGTATCTTGAGGTAAAATGTGAGTTTAGCACGTGAATTAGCGCATGCATGAGCGATGGTGTGCTCAGAGAAAATGTTTTGAGGTTCCACAATGTGAAAAAAAAAGTTAATTATTAGATTTATAAGTGTAGCATGTCCAACACAATGAGGCACACACACAGAGTTAAACACAGGTTTATCCTCTTCATGTCCACAGAAAATAAGAATGTGTACACGTTCAGACGTCCTCATTTGTGTGTGTATGTGTTTGTGTGTGTGAGTGTTTTATTAGTGTTCAGTCACAGTTGTCTGTCTCTGTGTGAGCGATGCGTGGACGCCCCCGTCATTACTCACCATCTCCCTCTCGCTCTTTTTTCTTCACTCGTTTCCCTGGAACCTTTCCATATCTTATCCCCCCTCCGCTTCCTGAGCACACACATTTACTCGTTTCATACATGCTGATCATCGTTCTCATTGTGCCTCAGCTTTCTTTTTTATCACTGCAGTGATGGAAGTCATCTGTTTCCTTCTGTGCCCCCACACCTTGGCTGTTGTAGTGATGGGCCCTCAGAAAGTCAGGAATCAAAAGATTGTTTTTATTTCAAATTTAAATTTTTTTTACCATTGGCTGAATAAATAGTTTGATAGACTGTGATGTCCTGTACCTAAAACTCCACTGAAGACTAGACACTAGAAGGATTGACAAATAGTTTGTCTCCAACAGTTGATGTCATAAAAAAAAAGGAAAGAAAGAAAACAATGAGAGGGAAACAAAGTTGTTGTGAACACAGCTTATTGGAGTCTTTCAGAACAGATTAATACTGGTATGTATCTTGGCTACAGATGCACGTGTGTAGCTCACATTATAGTAGTGAGCTTGCTGATAAATGAAACATCACTGGCTTGAGTTTGTGAAACAGCCACAGACAGTAAATCAGGTGCATACAGGTCCATCATCACTGAAGGTGTCAGACAAGCTGAGCTCAGAAAGCTCTTTACACTAATATGGGATTTACAACAATAACACCAAGTGGTCTGCCTTATTCTATATTATAAATATTATACAAGTTTAAGATGCTTGTTGTTTAGTTTAGTTATATTCTTTTCCTGTGTTTTCCATCCTAATACTGGAGTTACCTTTTTTATATATGCTGTATATACAGTATATAGATTGTGCCTTTAGGTTTCTAAAGTTGTTATTAAGCTACATCTGTGTTGCAACAGACTGGACTCAAACTTATTAGAAACTAATTCACCTTAGCTTCGCAAATAAAACGTGATTCCAGTTTTTCTTTTTCAATGTAGGGACCAAAGTAAGATGGTTTTCCACCTCTGTCATAATAAAATGAGATTTCTGACTGTGCAGACCTTGAAAATACATTAACAGTGATTGTCCTGATAATAAATACAGATGCATGTGTTTACTTGTTGATTTGGATGTATCAAAAAGGGGGAAGGGACCAACTGAGGCTGCGTGTGTAGGGGCGTAGATTTTTGTGTGATGCCAGTGCTGCACACACACACACACACACACACACACATTTTACAGGATTCTGAATTAAACACCCATATACACAGTTAAGCCTCATATGTCAAACCAGCTTGCACACATATGACACAAATATACATGGATAAATGTCAGACAAGCACTTATTTACACAGACGCCGAATGCAATGTATCTCGAGTGTGTGTGTCCCTGCTCTGAGACAAATCCTACATTCATCGCACGCACACAGACACACACCTATGACCCAGTGTGTGCCAATGAAATGTAGACGGAAGGTAATTAAACAGGGATCAGGCTGCTCTTTATCAAGGGCTCTTCACTGCTGGGCTAAATTAACCTCTGCCCACACACACACACACACACACCTACACACACACACACACATTGTGCCTTAAGGATCCATACACACACATTAAGACAAATTCACATTTGCATACAGAGATTGACTTTGTTGTTTGGTGCAAGGAGTTCATGATAAAATCTAATCAAATTACAGGGTCAGTAAATTATTCTTAATGTTCTTCATGATTTTTGAGCAGAGAAAAGCAGCAGCTTGAATTGGGTCAGTGAGTTGAAGGTAATCTATCCTTTATGTAAATAAAGTTCTATACAGTGTATCAGCCAATATTATTTATACCAACAATAAAAAATTCAAAATTAAAATGTGTTGTTCAGTTTCACATTATGAACCCAAACCTGTACAAAGTCTATGAACGTAATCTTTTCATTTCTTCCAAGACCTTGTGGCTTTAGCCTGAAGCTGCTGAGGCTCATGTTCCTTAGATAACTTAACTTAACCTAACAAGCAACATATCCTTAAGAAAAATAATGACTTTTGGAGAGCTTTGGAGAAAGCTAAAAGAAAGGATGTACATGTGAATGCTAACTTTATCAAGTGGATGAAGTTTGATGAAGAGATGTGCCTATTCCTTTACCTGGAGGACTGCTAGTACAGAACAGAGACACATAGTCAGTTTGTACGACCTAGACAGAACTAGTTTGTAGACGCTTCGTTTGATCACGTTGGAAGTCAGAAGTGTTAGTTGTTTCGAGAGTTGGGCCGCACTGGAATGTGGAATGAAAAGACAAAATGTCGTTTAGGACATTCATAGAGTTGTGCTCAGTTGTTTATGTGATTTGTGGCAGAAATAGTTGTCAAGAATGAAAAAAAGAGAGTTTGAAAGAGAAGTTTAAACCCAGTGTACTTTCTCACCTGTGCACAGATGACCAATCACACATCCAATGTGAAGTGGGTGTGAACATTGGATTGTTGCTTTTGGAAAGTTACAGAAATTGTCGTAGAGGATGCGGGTTCACAGCTTTTCACCATTTGAAAAGCATGATAAAGCATCATGGCAGCTCAATCATGTTATGAGGCTGATGTTTCATTACAACGCAATTTCATAAACCCTCTAAACAATATAATTAAACTTTGCACAAGCTCTACGCTTGTACAGTATATAAACATGCCCACTTACAGTTGAGAGCTGATGTGTACTTACAGCCTTAATTTAACTTACTCACAGAAAGATGATTGTCATCATTTATGCACAAAGAGGTTTAAAGATTTTTTATTTATGATCACATTAAGACCGCAGTGTGGCACTGCCAGTACTTTAAGACTTGAAGACCTGGACCTACAGTTTTGTTTTTTTTCCACAAATTATATAACTGAACACTGTTCACAGTGTTTGGAGTGTCATTGTGTGTCCTCTGGTTTGGAAAGGGAAGGAGGGGAGTCCTGACAAAATTTTGTTTGTCTAAAGAAAAATGCATCCATCAGGTCTGATGCCAGCGGAAGCAGCAGCCACTTACTTTGGCTGCAGAGAGAGGACCCAATCTGGGTGCTCAAGGTCACAGTGTGGAAGAGCAGGATATGGAAACAGGTCAGTCTACAGCCAACAGCTGCCTGGAGTACAATAAACATCATCCTTATCTTTACTATTGTTGTTATTGTTTAATATGACAAAGTCTTGTGAAAATTGCTTTTTCACGGCATGGCTGTATACAACAGTTGTCATCCTTTGTCTCTCCTTTGTTTGTGCTGTAGCTGTGGTTTGTCTTGCCTTGTCCAGGTGTGTGTCTGGATCAGAGTAGTTTGCTTCTCTGGCCAGCTTTTCAGCCACCTGTGGAGGTGAGAAAAAAGAGAAAAGCGGGGGCGAAACATGAACAAAGAGGGATGAGAAAGAGAGGAAAACAGAAGAAAGCATGGATACAGAGATGAAAATATAGAGAAAAAAAGAAAAAATGGAAACAAAAAGCTTGCAGCTGAGAAATGAAGGAACACTTTACCTTTTAATCCATATTGAGGAGAACAGGTGTAGCCTTGGGCCTGCGCTCTGTGTTTTCTGAGCTTTTGTGTTTCAGCAGCAGATGCTCACGCTCATCAGGTTGCTTATGGGCAGAAAATTCTCAGCAGCAGCAGACATTTTTATTAAAGATATATTAATCAGTCCCAATTTGATGTGTAGTAATGCCACTAATGCTTAGACAAAGCCCAAAAAGCCAAGTGTTACAAGTATGTATTTAAAAGAAAGACCATCCATATCCATAAAATCTTATGGCTTCAAAATAACAACCACCAAAAATGATCACGTAGGAGCAAGAAAAAAAGAGTAAAGATGAGCCCTGAACTCTACACGTAGTAAAAGCAGTGATATCCATATTATAACTATAATTGTGTAAGACAAGTGACTTGAAATGCCATGCTCAGCATTAATGTGGGTGTCTATAAGGGAGGCTGGGAGTTTATGGGAATACTGGATTTGGACAAATGTTTGACATGAGACCATTTATGAGAACATTTTGCACTGCTTTCTGCTATTTGCACAGGAGGTCTTACAAAATGACAGTCATGTAATATGCTTTCCTTCTGTTTCCACCCTCTACACTCTCTGCTTCAGGCCCAGTTGGTAGTAAAGTTTCATTTGACCTCTTAACCTTACAAAAAACAAGGAAGTGTTTGTCTCTTTGACTGCAGATCAGTGAGAGGTAATGGCACAGCAGCCTCCTTAAAAACTTCTAAAAACCTCCTGACATAAAACAAGTTCAAGAGATGCTGCAACGATCATAAAACCCTTATCCCCTGTGGGATTAAAAGGTGACAGAAAAGACCGATGGACACCTGCTTGAGGGCAGGTCTCCACTTCTTACTGTACCTCAGTAAGAAGTGAACCAGTGTTGTAACCCGTAAAACCCAGTGTTAAACCTCAAAATGTTGCCATTGCTGTGTTTGTGTGCACTTTTCCAGTACAATGACATATTTTTACTGCCACTTCAGGTGTGTTGAGTTTGAGTGTGACCTCCAAATAATACAATTTAGATAACCCAGCTAAACTTTTTTTTTGCCTTGTTCGTGTTTGATTTTGTTTAAAAATCCTTGTTTTTTTCTCAGTCTTTGTCAAGGGTTTCATAACAACTACTGTACAGTTATTTTCTTGAATACGTCTTTAAAAAGCAACATCTGAAAAAAGACATATAACTACAAGAGAACTGCTGGTTGAATAATTACAGAGCATATATCTTCACGTATATCTTCATATGGTGTGATCAGTATGCAGTGTTTCAAGATAAAAACTTAGCAGTTGTGAGTAAATGAAGAGACACAGAGTGTCCAGCATTATATTAGAAAACCCCTATTACACACATTCCAGCTTTCCATTCCTTGGCCTTACTATTGTATAACAAGCTGTTTATTCATAATAATATTATATCATTCACAAAATATCAATTACATGATTACATTATAGCATATAGCTTTACATTCATATAATTCAGCTTATATTATTAACAATAACCTGTATCATTGTACAGATCAGTTACACATCAGTGTTCTTGCAGTTCTTCACCACAAAAACACACAGTAAACTAGTTGAGCTAGTTGCAAGCCAGTTAATGCAGTAGGCAACTTTGCAGAAGATTGTCTTTTTTAATCTGTTAGCAGTCATGGATATGGTGCTGTCAGGTCATATAACCTCCTCATACATGTGCACATGTGCACCTGGCTTGGAGAAATAGAGAAAAGGCTCTGTGGACTGATATGGACTGAGACTTAATACTAGTATTTGCTGCAGTCAGCAATAGATAAGAAACAAAACCGGAAAAGGAATGAAAAAAGGGGGAAAGCTACATAAGGTCAATACTGTATGAATGAATCCACATTCAAACAGAAACATTCACCATGGAAAAAACAGACAGCCGACATTCAGGGAGGAAGATAAAAATGCCTTTATACACAGTGTTCACAGTTGGAGGTTCATGTCTGCCTCGGGCCAGTCTGGTTTTCTGGTTTGGTGGAAGAAGAGACTAGAGAGACGAAAGGGAAGGACTGAGGTTTGAAGGGGGTGAGTTGAGGGGAAAAATACAAAAAAAAAAAGATTGTAGGAGAAAAATATGAAGAGAGAAGCAGTGTCTGGTGTGTGTTAGAGAAATTGTTGCTTGTGTGCATGTGAAGGTGTGTGTGTGGTTGCGGAGAAAGGGACTGTAGGGTTGTCTCTGTGAGCGGGTGTGTGTGGTTGTGTGTGTGTGTGTACTTTTAGATCTGTCTTTGTGAGGACCCTTTCGAGCATAGACCTTATGGAGTGAGGACATTTTGGTTGGTCCTCACATCTTTAAAGTTAAAGCTGTTACAGGGGTTAAGACTAGAATTAGGGTTAAGGTTAGAATTTGGTTTAGGTCAAGGGTAAGGGGCTAATGCATTATTTCAATGGGTGTCCCCACAAAGATAGAAGTACAAACGTGTGTGTGTGTGTGTTGTGTGTATGTGCATTTGTGTATGACCGCTGAGAGAGTTCATCCCACGCTGGGCATTTCTGCTGACTCAGTGACTAGTCACCTCTCCTAGGAGGGTAAACAACACTTAAACACACACACATATACACGTACACACAGACAGACAGTGAGACACACTGACACACCTACAGAGTTACACACCTTCATTTTACAGACACACAAACAGCAATCCATAAAGATTCATAAACGAAACACTGAAGTGATGTAAAGACATAAAAGCCACACACACACACACACGAGCACACACACACAAGTTCATCGATATTTACTGTGAGTATCTGCTCCACAGTATCCTACCTGGAGAGTAAATGACTCAGTCATACGTTTTATATACACTATATTTTTACTATGTGCAATCTTTCTACATTGTGATTAGATGACCGGAAGGTCAGCGGCTATCAAGGGTATCGTCATTGTTGTCATTAACAAAAGTGGATGGTGTTGCCTGTTCACAGTGTTCATCCTTTTCCTTTGGTGTCATGTTCTGTCACCCTAAAGTCAGAAGAGGAAAAATAACTGTTTATGTTTCTTTGTATAGTGTAGCACTGTAGGTATTCACAGATAGCAAGTACCAGGTCTAGGTTCGAAGGAGCAGTTTGTAACTAGAACTTAGAAATAACAGACCACGAGTTAGATTTGAACTGGTGAATTACTTATGTAGAAAATTAGTAATAGGCACGGGCGTTTGTGTTTTTCCTCAGTTCTATTTAATCCTGTATAATCCCACAACATTTTATAAATCCTGAGAAGCAATAATCAACCAACAAAGTTTTGGTCTTCATATTCATTTTGCCTCCCTCAAAACCAGCTACAACTACTGCATGACTGACCAGCAACTACTACGTCACCAAGCACCACCTGTTTCACAAGGAGGTTCAAATTCACAGTCCTGAGATATGAGGGGCACTCACACACCCACAGCGGATGGACTCTTGTATTTATTTTCATTTCTACATGAATTGTCACACAGGACTCCAGAATGATTGACTTCTTGCGATGTGGGCACACCAACAAGTTAAACAGACTGTTACAGCCACTTGAAAGCTTTCTTCTTAGGTCACTTGAACATCCTGAACACAGCATTAATGCTAAACTGAAATGTGCTTCAGAGAAGACAGCACCAGCCTCTCAGGTTCGAGGACTGTCCCTCAGCTGGGACACAGTGGTGGCTGGATTCTGGGGTCATATATTCAGTATTTATACAACCACGCAGTAACAGTCATATATTCATTCACCCTTTTCCCTCTCCCCTGTCTCTCCCCTTTTCATCCGTCCTGTTCGTGTTTACTGAAGAATATGGAAGGTAAATGTCAAGTATGTCATTCCTCACTGTCTCATCCTTCTCTCTTTTTTCTTTCCTGCCTTTCCCTCTTATTTTCTGGCTCTACCTGTCCATCTTTCTTCCTATCACACTTCTGTCCTGTCTCATCTCATATCTAGCTTCTCCTCTAGTTTACAGATTTTCCTCCTTTTCTTTCTTTATGGTTTTCTATATTTGTCTCATTTTCTGTCCTCTCTGTTTATTCCTCCTTCTCTTTCTGTTTTTATCTTCATCTTAGCACAGGCCCAGTTTGTCCTTCTGTTATTAATTACCAGTCTCTCTTTTCTCTCCCCATTTATCTGTCATTTTCACCACGTCTTGATCTCGTTTCCCTTCTCCCTCTCCTCCTCTTCCACTCTTAATATATCGCTTTCTGAGTCCTGGCAACTCTCATATTCTCTTCATTTTTGTCTGCCTGGCTATCGTCTTTTTCTCCCTGCATATAAAATTATCTCTTGCTTTCGCTCTCTCATCCTCTGTTGGCAGGCCCATATGCTTTGAGCCGCAGAGAACCACTCTGCATGTCTTTTTTTTTTTTTTTTTGGAAAAGCAGACATCTAGAGAGAGATGTTGGCTCCCTCCTTATATCACATCACATCAGTGCAATTTGATACTGACAGACAGATTATTGGACGAAGAAATCGCACTGGACTGATATGAGCAATGTTTTATTTACTTATGCCGTCTGATAGCAGCACTGATAATCTATCTGTGTTACTAGTTATATATTTGCTTAAATATGCAGTGGTGTGTATTATAGGCAGTGATAAAATGGTAACTAAAGGTCGCAAAACCAACATGTTTAGCAATAAAATAATTTGTATTACATGTATTTCTCTTGCTCCTGTCCTCACATAATAAGATATAAACACTTCTATATAATCTACAGTACCTCTGGCACCTGACGTGTAGTTAGACAGGGTTGTAGCTCTACGGGTGGGGGCCTCTGTGTTTTAAAATCTAAATTTCTCCTCACTTTAAACTATTTTAATAATCCAAAAGTATAATTTTATGAATGTAAATAAGACTGAATATACTGGTAATTTTAATGCAAATAAACTTTAGTTCAACAAACAAAATAATTTCAAATGTGAAATGTGAACTTTCATGAAGGTAGGATTTATTGCAGGACTGTTGCACTGCACTGTATTAGTTTTAGCGAGGTGTACATAATGAGCGTAAGTTTCACAGTATTTAATTAAAGCACACACATTTACACACCAAACAGATACATGTTTTTTATCTTTTAATAGAAGTTAATTGGGTAAAGTGCTCACAAACGGCTTCGTGCTGGGATACTGTTAAGTGCTCACACACACAATAGCCATTTGCATGAAGCCAGTTAGCATCTGTTCCAGATGTTAATATCAGTGAATATTATTAAACCCTTTTTTCATTGTCACTGCTTTTGCGGTGAGACACTGGCACAGATCATAACACCACCGTAGAAAACCCTACTTGTTTTCTGCATTGATTTACATCACTAAACTAAACTTTCCCTTTTCATTAGAAAAGTCGTGACTTAAAGGATGAAGTCAAATCCGATGTGTAGTTTCCAATTCATTGGGGACCAGTCACCCAGTGCAGCAGAGCCGATAAATGCCACATTAAAGAAGTTAATGTGAGTTGATTAACCATCATTAAGCATTCAGACCATGATTACTGTGTCACACTGACCCATAGGCACATAGCCCTAACACAAACACACAGCTGCACTATGACACACACTCGGGCATTCACATGGATCACTGCATACGCACAAATTCATCTTTGTGTTGTTTGAGTATTCTATTTTCCTCTATTTAGTTGCATTTATTTTGCTATTTTAAACCCCTAAATATGTCCTCAGCAATATTTTGTAGGTTATTATTTGATAACAGCGTGGGTCAAACACCAGTCCCCTGTAAGCTGACAGCCTTTATGCCTCCAAGTTGACAATAGCCATGGCCAGAGGCATTATGGTTTCAGGTTGTCTGTCTGTCAGTCCCAGTCTCATGAATTCTGTGTATGAGGAACGCCTGGGGAGAATTTCATCACATCAGCCACAAACTACCACTTGGACTCAAGGATGAACAGATTAAGAAAGGTTTTTGGCCATAACCCAAGAATCCATACGCTAATTATGACAACAGGATGGGGTGATTCAGCGATGACATTTTAAAACCAAACAGTCAAAGATCAGCTTCACTGTGATATCATAATGTTCTGAAAGCACACTTAATACCTTCTCTTAAATTCCCTCAAAATCTTCACTACATTCAATATGTAATATGAGTCTGGACAGACATGGATGTAAACTGCAATTTGACTGGCTGGCAGAGACATACAACCCAGAGGTGGTGATTCTGTTTAACTGGAGTCTTTGTGTTCACATGTGGTCATTTTTCAACGAGGGAACAAATGCTACTTTAATCCTCCAACCTGTTGTAGAAGCTGCGTGATAACAGCTAAAACACTATTAATGAGTTGAACTTGAGCATGCATTATTGACATCAAGTGGAAACTGTGACCTTCACATGGCTAATATGACTTTTGTCATGTAATAGATGTGGTGCGGGGCAGATAGAAAACCCCATCTCTGTACCTTGCCCCTATGAGCAAATTCACATGTGCAACAGACCACTTTAAAAAGTGGTCTGTTAGGGGAGTAAGCTAGGATTAATTTAAAACAGCGACAAAGCCACCACATTATGTTTGAGTGGTGTAGTTATCTGAAAGTAAAGCACACCCTTTGACAACAAGGAAAAACTCAAAATAACCATGCACTGCATACATGAGGCTGTTTGCTGAGTGGTCAAGGAAATGTTCACTGTATATGAACAGAGGCTTTGTGAATTTGAAAGCATGTCATGTGTAGGTGAGTATGTGAGTCATAGCACAGGTGAGATCTTCTGTGTGCCTTTCGTCTTAGCATTAAGCAGCCTGTGTTTCACAGAGACGCAGTGACGGACAGATAAGAGAAAGATGAAGGTGAAAGTTGAAAGATAGAAATAGAGTGTATGTGTGTTTGCATGTGTGGATGTGAGACAGAGAGATTGAGACTCAGAGAGAATGAGATACCATAATTGCCGGATGACGGTGAGGAGGAGAAAAACTTCAGCAGATGGTCACTCAGCACCAGCCTGTCTGTGTTCCTCCCTGTCAGCTCTCCCTCTCTCTGTCTTGTCAGTATCTGCCTGTGCTCTTCACCGCCCCCTTCTGATGCCATCGATTGCCTTGATACACTGCTCTCTATGTAAGGAAACATAGCAACAGGGCTCTTAAAACACCTATTTTATTCATTTTAAATCATTTTAACAGATCCCTGCAGGCACCTTAGGTAAATATTTTTGATCAATCATTTCTTTGAATTAATATTTCATGGCATCAAATTTCTTCATTAGTAATATGTACACTCTAATTACTTAATTCATCCAATAAATCAATATCTTGTACCTTCAATATACCTCCAGTTACTAAACTCACTCTTTAATTTGCCCCATCTTCAGCGATGACAGGCACTGAGAATTTTTTCTTTTTTATTAACTAGATGGCATCTGTATCACCACAGTTTAATGGCAAAACTGTCTTATCCTAAAACAATTAAAATGATATCAACACAATACAATTTTTTAAAGCATTGGAAATATGCTATTTCAGATTCTCTAATGGCCCTTAATGTGTGAGTCAGCATTTTGCTACTTCGGTGTAAATCTTTCTCAATGTCATTGTTTCAATAAGAAAACAAATTCTTTTTTTTTTTTTTTAGTTTATGTAATTGACTCTGAACCAGTTGTAGAATATTGTCAGCCAGGTATGAAACATATCATTTAACTGGAGAGAAAACATAACAAGACAAAGAGTTGTACAGCCATGGCAGCAACTCTGCTTTACTTTGGCACAACAAATCTGATCAGCATGCTAACAAGCTCACATTGTGTGACAATGAGCCAGCGCGCACAATACCAGGACCTTCAAACTGAAGCTGCTAAATGGAATTCATCCATCATTCATTTTATTATTTAAAGCATTTTGTTGACCCATCCATCCACCCCAACCTCCTCCACCTTTTAATAACATCACCTGACTTCCTCCCTTGTCCCTGTCATAATTACTACACTATGTCACTTCAAAGCAATCATATGCACTTCATGAAATGACTGGTGCTGTCATCTTGGGGGAGCTGTCTCCAATTCTATGGTGTTGCTAGAGGGAAAGTCAGGGGATCACTAAAGTCAGTGGGCTAAATCCTCTGGGAACCATGAATAGCTGTACCAGTGCTATGGGAATCCATCCAGTAGTTGCTGAGATTTTTTTCTAGTTTGGACCAAAGTGGTTGGCGAACCAGTGCCATCCCAAAGTCATCATGTGAACATACGTGGTTTTTACCTGAAATGACATCCTGTAATATGTTGTCCCCACCTGTACTGTACATACAGTACATCATAGGTACGTACACTCACACAAACACACACGCACACGATTCAGGAAACTAAGTCATCCTCGCTGTGAGTGACCTATGATTCTCTGCATGCTTTCACACTCAGATACAGTGTGTTCACCCACCCACTCACGCACTCACACACAGTCAAGGACACTGCATGAAAGAATGGATATAGAAACATATGGTTCTTGCCAACAATTAAACCAGATAGAGGAGACTTGATCTTTCTAATTGAAAGGTTATTTGGGTTGAAAGGTTTAGTTTGCTTCCCAATATTTATATTTCTGAGTTCAGTGCTTTGACAAATAGCATCTCTTCTGCTCAAGAGGAAGGAAAATACCTGCCTGAAGCTAAACTAAAGGTTCCATTGTACACACAGAAATACATTCACGCTACATACCATCCTCACACACAAAAATCCTGCTTCCTTATATTGTTCCTCTCCATTAAAGCCAAGGTCACTTCTCAACGATCTATCATCTGTATTTATTGACAAGAGGCTTCCACGTGCATCTTTGTGTAGCAATGTGTGTATGCATTCATGTGTGTGTCTATCTCGTTATCATACCTTTTACCTTCCCTCTTACAACAAGTCCCTGTATAGGTGTGCAACCTTGAACCTCCTCATAATAAGTGTGGTATCTGTATCACAGCACAAACCACCTCAAAATCAATATCTGTGCTTGTGTGTCCAGGTTTTGTTCACATCATATAAACAAAATGTGGTTTTATGTCAAACACACTGAAATGTTACGTCTGTAGGATTTGCTTGAAATAGCTTATTAGAGACCAATTTAGTTGTGGATCCACGCAGCAACAAATGATATGATAACTGTTCCCTGAAAATATCTGATGTTCTAGCAACTGAACAAAATTACACATAATCGGTTTTCTCAGTTTAGACAGGCACAGAACAAACTGCCTAACAGGGTATAACAGTTTGTTTTGCAGTGCCTGGATCTGTTTGTGTGTTTCTATACTGTAGGTGTTGAAGATTAGAGTTTTCTGGTTACAAACTCTGCCCCTCTGATTTCATTGAAAGTGTTAATCCTTCTGTTTTGATTTGGGTGACATCTTTGGTGTTAAGCTGTCGGTTATCAAAGCGCCGATAAACAGATGGTATTATGGCTATCGCTGTAATTTGACAGACACCGGTGTGAGTCACACAGTCTCGGATCACTCTGACACACTGACCCACAGGCATATAGCCCTCACACGCTGAGACGCACACCTACAGATGATCGCACACAGGAACACAGGGATTCACTCATTATTCTAACAGTCTTGAGGGCACTGTGACATGTTTTTCCCTGACTTTTGTGTGAATTAAGTTTGAGTGTTACACACAGAGTTGTACTTACCTTGTTCTATGACAAATACATCATTCATGCTTTCAGACTACTTCCTTTTTCCTTTTATTTTTCCATTATAAGAGCAAGATATGTAGGATTGTTTGGCCTTGGTGGAGGTGTGTGCTCCACTGAGTGTCATTGTGGTTTGTGATTGGATTTGCGAAGTCAAAAGTGAAACACACATCTTCAAAACCTTGATGCATTCATGCTACTGACTCAAGGTTAGAATAACAGAAAAATAATATGTTCAGCAGCTTACAAGTACCACAACCTTCTGAATTGTGCAAGTTTAACAAGTTAGGTAGCTGGTATGTTGTTTGATTCAAACAGTGGTGGAAAATAAGTTAATCATTCTTGTACTTGCATTGGAGTGTTTCCATTTTATGCTAATTTTTACTTCAGCTAAATTTCACCATCAAATATTTATTGAGTAACTTAGTAGTATTTACTACTAACATCCAATCATCTTCACGCAGGTGCACAGCACAACCATTATAACCTGATGCTCCTCAACATTACTCTGCTGATCAATTCATTTCTACTATTTCCACCATTTCTCCATTCATCACTGCAACCACCTATGTTTTGTTATTGTTGACTTAATTAAGCTTTAATGTTCATGCATGTTTATTAAGGGTGGATTAGTTCTCCTGCGGGTTCCACTGCTCAGTTTCAGAGAGGGAGCAGATCTTTGTCCACCAAACTGTTTAACCACTCGCTCCAAATGGTCAGTTCCTTGATGTGTTTCTGACTGAAAGCAAAACGCAGTTGTGTATTATTAACACTGAACTACTTAACCTAGGAATTACAAAACAATTCATGTTTCTCTGCCTCCCTGTTGACTCTTTTATCCTAATCTTTCCCTGTCACAGTAAACCTGTCGTCTTTCTTTTCCCATTTTCAGACACCTTTAATTCTTATCCTTTTTTCCTCT
Organism: Toxotes jaculatrix; assembly: GCF_017976425.1. Classification (NCBI taxonomy): domain Eukaryota; kingdom Metazoa; phylum Chordata; class Actinopteri; family Toxotidae; genus Toxotes; species Toxotes jaculatrix. The sequence continues at coordinate 5,450,679 of NC_054398.1, read as the reverse complement.
CCCTCTGTTCTTTCTTTTCCTCTCATCCATTTTCAAGTCTGTCCTTCTCTGGCTTTCTCTACTTCTCTCTTTTTCTCGTCACTCTGTTCTCCAGCTGTTCACTGAGCTGTGTGTTTATTTGACATATTGAACTGTTTTGAAGCCAATACTCTGTCAGCATGTCTTGGACAGTAAGTGCTGCTGAAGCTTATGGAGGCACACACAATCTCGCATGTCAAATGACATATACATTTTAAAAATATGTACATGCACACACCAATGTATGAATGCGTATATACTGTATGTATACATGGCTTTACACTTGCACATGCATACCTAAAGTCATTTTACCACTAGACTGGCATATTATTGGCCTACTTTACTTGATGTAGGGCTCAGTCTGACCAGTAGTATGTGTGCGTATGAACTTGTTTCACTTTATAGAGTTGAAGGAGCCAATTTTCAAACATTGAAAAAAAAACAACATATAAAATACATATCTGACACATCAGAAAACATATATACATACACTTATATTCAATAAAACTCAAAGGCAATGCAATGTAGGGTGTAATGCACTCACAATGACTTGAGTTGTTCACTACCTCATCCTGGTGCATACATTATATAAGCTCCTTATCACTGTCAGGCCTGTGAGTATATTCACAATATTCTGACAAACATACTGCAGGAATAGCACCATAAAATACCAGCACACAATAACATTATACAGCTCTTTACCTACACCCCTGTTCACTCAGTATACAGCACCATACATGTCAATACTCATCTGTATCATCCATGAAATTACTTATACACTTAATCTTCACCTAAATAGACCTTCATTTTCTGTTCTCTAATATCTGCTGTAATTATCATTACATGACTCTTTTTGGCTTTGAATGTGATGTCAAAGGCAACACCATAATGGGCGTATATGGAGAAAATATGACCACATCCTCCACATACAAATAAACAGAAAAGAAATCACTAAATTAAAGCCCAACCAGTTTTACATAGTCTTGGGTGGTAACACCTTTCTGATTAATTCCTCTTTCTGACAGCAGAACCGTGCATGACACAGGTATGTGTGACCCGTTCATACAGACACCTGTCTCACTGTCAGCAGAGACTCCAGTCTGCAGTGTAGTTTGAAACCTTCCACTGATAAACCTGAAAATTACACTGAAACACGTAAGATCATTTACCAGATGTTAGTTAAGTTTCAGTTTCACCCTTCTGTCTGTGCATCTACACGCTCATTCTCTTTTGATCAATCTTTGGACCACATGTGCGCCTTCTTTCTCTCTCTCTCTCTTAGTCTCTCTGACTCATTCAGATCAGGCTTACACCCCCATTGAGATTGTGTTACAGTAGCACTTCCTTTAGTCACACCAAAATGTAGGCTGGCTGTTTGTTAAACCACAGGGTAACCATGATGTTAACTTCAGAAAACGCAAATTGGAGGCTTTGGTGTAGTACAACTGAGCCGTCAGGACCAGAAAGTCAAGAAGTGCTTGACCAGACAAAGCTAAAAATAGACATCAATTAGAATGATGCTGAAGCAGAAGCAATGTCTCTCCTTATATCTCCAGAACAGCCTCAGTCCCATAAAGGATCTGATAAGGATCTGATAAATCGCAGTGTAATTTGCTTGTTTCGTTTGCTCTGTAAACCTGGTACTCTGAGTGAGATCTGCAGTTAGTTTGAGAAGTGTGAGACTAATATTGAGGCAGGAAAATACAGAATTGACATTGTAACTGGAGTGTGTAATTGTCAGTTAATGACAAATATTTTGAAGGTTGTCACAGAAGTAATTTTTTTTTAGTTAGTTTTCCACTGTACTACACATTTGATATGTTTAGTGTCAGTTCAAAGGAATAATCCTTGTGCTTGTTCAGCCATGAAGGAGAGCAGAAAGGTGAGGATGTCCAGACAGAGGGTAGCAAGATGCAAGGAGACAGACTTTCAGCACAGGAAAGAGGCAACTGAAAACCATGAGACAGCTGGCCGCAAATGTAAGAGAGTCTTCCTACTCCTTCTGTCACGCAAAGGTATGTTTCAGTCAACATTTAAATTAGATTAATCGGTTGTATTAGTGTTAATGTTGGGTTTTATTTTGATGTAACTGATTGGGATGGTGCAGCTATTTTAGTTTCAGACAGTTTCTTCACGTCTGTAGGTCTTTTCACCAATAGTGAGATTTCAGTGTCAGAAATTCGTTGTATCGCTGACTTGGAATTACAACACTCACGTGAGCATTTTTTTCCCAGATGGCTCGTAATTATAGCTTGAACGATGTGACGTTAATGCAGCATTACGCCCCCTCTGGCACTTTGTTCCCAGGACTGTACATGATTTCATTAAACAGCGGGTTGGTAAAGGAGCTAGCAAGCTTGCTAACGCTGATTAGCTCTGTTTGGACAGTTCACACAGTTTATTTAAAGATGCATTTGCACCTTAGACTTCTTCAAACCATTCCTCTTTTGCAGAGCAGTTTATACTCCAGCAGAGGAGGTTAGATAAAAGTGGATGGTGCAACACAGCTAATAAGCTACAAAGGCCTTCTCCGGTTTGGGCTCAGTCTTACTTTGATCTCTCAAAGGTCAGCACTGTCAAGACTGTTTAGTTGTGGTAAAAGGCTGAAAATTCAAGTCAAAGTTCACCAAAGTTGAACTTGAGAAAAAAAAACAACTACAGATTTACTTCAGCTACTCAGCAGTTCCATTAAAATAAATTGATTTTTGACACTGTTTTAGAAGTAGGTGTGACAGCTCACAATGATGACAGGGTATGCTTTGCCAGGCACAGCAAAACTAACA